>NC_040041.1:3023188-3203020 GCF_003713205.1 Coffea eugenioides
AATCAAATTAATGTTGTGAAGATCAATCGCAGCATAATCATCCAGATTGGTCTGAGGTGTTTTCTCTTCACCCTTTCTTCGAGTTTTACGTTTCTTACCTTGATTTACCATAAGGCTATTTTTCTGATCCACCCCCACATTGCCCCCAACGCTGCCAACAATTCCAGCCGGAATAAAGGCATTGTTCTGATCATCCTCTTTTATGAGGAAGTGATATTCAAGAAGCTTCAGCATTTCAATGTGGCCAACACGTGGTTTCCCAAACAGATTTTTGAGCCTTAAATCACAAATAATTTGACTTTTCCGACGAGGATCCCGGAGATTGTTTCGCTTTATATACTCTAGCAAAAGTGCTTGGACATCAAACTGAGACAACATGGATGTATCGCCATTCCTCACATGTGCGACCAACTCCAAGAGCTCTTTAGATGCCCATTCCTTGCATTCAGCCAAATTTGTGACTTTGTCACTGTTTATCTTTTCTGTGTTTAGGAAGGAATCATGGTTCAGTAATTCAGGTTGTTCTTTGGGAACCTTTGACTCCAGATGCACAGAGTGGTCGGATATAGTAACCATGCAACCATTTGCAAAATGATTTCTAGCAGGTAACTGCTGCTTATAATCCATCATAGCCAACCCCCTCCATGGATTTTTAGCTTGCATGAGCTCATTTATTGTCAAGGATAAATTACTCTTCAAGTAAAGCCAGTATACCTTGAAAAGATACTCCCAGCTAGTTTTATCATCAAAATCCACTTGTACCTGCACAAGGCAATAGATTACATAAGCGGCAGCACAGACCCATATCGGAGACAAAATCTCAAGACATGCAGGAATAAGCTCATACAACCCAGGATAGTAACCCAATAATCCAACCTAAATGGCTACGATAATTGCATGAGAGGCACATCCCATAAGTTTCATCTGCCCTCAATGTCATTTGTACTTAAAACAAAAAATACTCAAGACATAAGGCACCAAAAAGTCTAAAAGTCTAAAAACTTTCCACTTGCTAAAATGCATCTCATTCCCATCCAGACTCCATATCTCATATCCTTTCTGGAAGCAAATAGAACCGGTGGCCCATCATGTACTATAATATCTTAATTGAGTATCACAACTTCAGTGTATTGCTGAATTTTCACTGTACTCTATGAATCACAATATAAGCCATGTCTAAGAACTGTCTAATCTTCATGATCATGGCTACAGGTTAGCAAATTTAAAGGCCAAACTTATTGCAGCAAAGAAGATCGAACTTTCTTCTCAGTTCTCACATGTAACATTCTTCAAGCTAAATTCAAAAGTTTGAGCAGAAAGTTTAGCTCATACCACTTCACTATTTCCTAAATCCTTGTTTTCGATCAACATAATGGTTCTCATGCATGTTGTGCAAAAGCCTTTATTTCCTCTGACGCAGACATACTCCGCATCCTTAGTGCAGCCCTTGCACAAGGAGTAGGTACAAGTGTAGCACATGTAATGAGCTGCCTTCTGACAAACACTACATATATGCCAACCTGAAAGAAACACAGCCATTAGAATCTTGAATGGTGTATCACTTCAGGAAATGAAAGTAAATTGTGCTCATTTTCAGGCAGACAATTATGCAGTTGCAGAAAACCAACATATTCATTTTGGAGAACTATTTTGAAGCAATACTCGTAACAGAAATTGCAAAAACACCCCCCTTAGATTTGTGTAAGTAGCCATTTCAATATCTGATATTAGCCTCTTCTCCAATTCCAAATTCAGGCCACTGAAGCATGATAAGGCTTTCCTACAGTGGAGCACTCAATAACCCGACCAAAGACAGCAAGTAGTCCACACAAACAGATTTAAAATTGCAAGTCAGCTGTATTTGCAAAAGGGTCCTCCAGACAAACATATCGTAAAAGCTTTGCACACAACTAGCCCAAAGAGTATTGGAGTTGAAAGAACAAGTGAAGACCATTCAAGTTCATACAAATGAAAAAAGCAACGTATATCAAGAACAATATCTAAGAATACAACAATTAAGAAGAACATAAAAGGATGGCCACACAATAGAGGAACAGAGGAAAAAAGTTTTAGTGATCAGAAAAACAAGATGGATAGCTTTAGCAACAATATTATTATAGTTGAGATGAATACTACTCATGGTAAAAAAAACTCAGCTTGAGATTTTCCCCTCACAGTGCAAGACCATTCTTTTAGAGATATTAATGCTTAGAACAATGTCTACCATGGGAATTGAACAACAATTAAGACAAGAACAACTACATAATTTAATGATGATGTTGTACTAAACATCCATATTAAATTATAAGCATCTATAGTCTGTCCATAAAACAAAGATATTGCTTTTTTAGTGCAAAATAAATGCTGACATTTTTTAGATTGTAGAGCTTAGTGACTGTTCTCATAGTTTACCAACTACTGATCATATTTGTGCATGGGACAGACACCTTTCTACTAGAAAGATACAAATAGTCAAAAGCCCCACAAAGAAGTATTAAAGCGAGAAGCTTTTCTTAGAGGCTTAAGATGAGAGGTTTATCTGCATGGGAAAGCAATCAGTTTATTGCTAGGCCACATTTTCTTTACATGGTGAATTAACTTTCTTTGTAAAACATCCAGTCTTTAGTACGAGCAAGAAGACCTAAATGACATTCCATGCAAAAGTTAGCTCATATACAATAAAGTAAAAACTTTGATTGGAAAAGATTCTAAAATGTCGAGTCAGGAACCACAGAATGCAACGGAAAATGATGAAAATCAAACCAGAAACCACAACAAGTAGAGCAAGAAAAATATACCGCAATTCCATTTTGCTTTAGATCGGAAAAATGCCTCGTCACGCTTAATACAAGCTGGATGATACGCCTTCGGACACCCCCTAACCATTAACAACAACAAATAAATAAACTAGACTATCAATTCTTGTTAACTAAGCAGCTAGCTCCCTCTAAGCAACTTTAAACTGCCATTTTGCTGTGATAAGCACTTCAGAAATAGTGACAAAATCCCAGTTTTTATGCTCAATTGTGAAGGGAAAAAAGAAAGTGATGGAGACAAAAAGGTTAACAAATGAGCCACTCACTTGCGATCACAAAGCACGAGAGAACCACCATCAAAGCAAATAAAGCAGACGTCTTCCTCCTCTTTATTCCTTTTCGGGGGCGGGGGTTTAGGCGGGGCCGGGGCTGGAGCCAGGGCAGCATGCCCCTTGGGCGGCCGTCCACGTTTCCTCTTCTCCATCACTTGCCCTACAGCCCCAAGCGTGGTTTTATTCAGTTGCACAGCTGACGGAGGCACCTGCTGGGGTTCTCCAGCTTTAACCGGCACGGCAGCATCTCCGGCGACCGCCAGGGGAACTCCAACGAGCTGGGAATCATCCATTTCCCGAACCAAACCGCACTGGTCAAAGCTTTGACTAGATACAGTGGTCTCTGCACGCGGTGCATGTAGAGCAGAAGATGAATCTCCACCGTCCATAGGAGAGAGAACGAAGGAAGAAGAAAATTGAGCTCCAAAATGAGGCTTTTTATTGAAAACCTAGAAATGAGAATTGGGGGTTGTATCAAGCCCCGATGATCGAGAATTCAAAGAAGCGATCATTGACCTAACTACGTCGTTTTTCAGAGGGAGAGAGAGAGAAGAGAGAGACAGTTAGACGGTGGCTTGATAAGATTGGCTCAGGCCAGCCGTGCGCGTAAGATAGAGAGAGAGAGATGGAGAATGAGTGGGGTGTTGGGGGATGATTGGATTGGGGGGGCTGGGGTTGTAGGGGTTTAAGTTGGTTTTGTTTAAGCTTTCGGTGAGGGGACGACTTGGACTGATGCGAAATTGAGCAAAGGCTTTATTACAAATGGAGCGTCAAACGCGGCTCATACTACCCTTGATTCTCTCTCTCTCTCTCTCTCTCTCTCTCACTTATCTAATTTGCCAACACGTGAAAGGTTTGCATTGTCCAAGTTCCCTGCAACTCTTCGGGTTTTCTGGTTTTTTGCTTTTTGTTTTCCTTTTAATAAACAAGAGTAAATCTTGCCTACATTTATTTACTAACAGTGTATACACTATATGCATAATATATATATAATTTAAATTTTAAATTCATATTTAAATTATGTATTATACATCTAATGATAAAAATATATATATTGTCAGTGTATAGAAAATTAATCATTTAAACAAATACTACTACTATTTCATTTTAACTATGGATAATGATTAACTACATGCTTACTTTTTTTCACAGTTGGAGCAAACAATTTATGAGGATAATGAGAGAGAGACAGAGATAGAAAAGATTTTTACAAGAAAGATCAAGTTTTTTTTTGTTTTACCTTTCCTGCCTCCAACTGTCAGACATATCCTTAGACACCGTTTGGATTGAATCGAGCGATACCAATGAAAATTAAAAGAAAGAATAGTAGAGGAAAATGGTTTCCCTCCGTCTTATTTGGATCAAGCGTGAAAGAAAAAAGAAAGAAAATATTTTGCATTTTTGTTTGGGTTAGGGGAGGAAGAGAAAGGAAAGAAAAAGGAAAAAATTGATCCTTTAAAAATTTAAAACTATTTCAATAAATTTCATTTCATTTCCCTTCATTTTGGCTTCGCCCACTTTTAGGCCGACACAAAAACAGAAACAAAGTAATTAGATCATTTCCCTCCCCATCCTTTCCTTTTTTTTTCTTCAAAAATCAATTCAAACAACAAAAATCAAACCCCTCCAATTTCTCTCGTTTATTTTCCGTTCCATTTCCTCAGTCGAGAGAGTGCCTTAAAGATGAATTGATAAATAAGCTATTGTATTATGTTTTACTAGACTTCTACTATAACATCAAATTGAATGCGGTAGAAAACTAATCCACGCTCGCTATATAAGCAATTCACTTTAGTATTAGGGAATACTAAATTTTGCCCTTTTGAGCGCTCATTTCTCAATTTTCATTGGTTTTTGACCTTTTTCTAGTGCAAAAAAAAAAAAAAATCTCTATGTCGACACTTAAGAATTACTAAGTAACATAAGTAATATACTTTGAAAATTATCATCTTCATTGGTTTTAAGCATGGAACGTGGAAAAACCAAAAGAAATACTAATTAGAATTGGTTTGGTCTGGTCGTACATGCTCTCAAACATGGGCTGCCAATGGGGATTCAGCCTTAGGAAGTCCTCATCATCACCCCTTTGCTGTCTGCGATCCAATGTCCAAAGTTCCACGTAACTGTCTGCCACAGCCAGTGACTACTGACTAGCGAAACTATTTGACTCTTTCGTGCCTAAACCCGTCCCTGTCACTGAGGAGCGATGACTCCATGTAAGGAAGGAAGTGGAAGAAATTTTTGTCGACATTTTGTTTTCTAATAATAAAAAAATAGGTTTAACTGTTTAAGTGAATCCAATCTTATATCAGATCAGAAGTTTGGACTGTTCTGAGGATTAGGTTTATAATTTGACAAAAAAAAAAAGATCAGAAGTTTGGATGTACACGTTTAGTTGTTTTGAGTTTGCAAGAAAAAAATTTAAAATCTATTTTTAGGATTTTTTTATAAAAAAAAAGTATTATAGCGATTTAATGTATGTGAAATAAAAAGATGATTGAAAAATATGTTTACGAAAAATATAAAAAATTTTTGACAGAAAATCAAAATCCAAACAAGGCCAAAGCCGAATAAAAATTTTGTATTACCTAACTAATAGTCATACGAACTGGTTTAGAAGTTTGGATGTACACGTTTGGTTGTTTTGAGTTATTGACAGACTGTAAATTTTACAAGGAGAAAAAAATTAAAATCTTAAAGAGGCGAATAAAAAATTTGAATTACCTGACTAATAGTCCTATCAACTAGTTTAGAAGTTAATTAATGTGTTCCTCTCCTTTTCTTTTCTTTTTTTTTGGCAAAAATGACTGAGAAATATGACATTGACAGTCCCATTAATCATGTGAGTGCACCGATTTCAAGTTTGTAAAGCTTGAGAGCGTCCTAAATGAGTTAATTGGCAAAGGGCAGGTCTCTAAAATGATGGTTAAATTAAATCATTAGTTAGTGCCTTAGGCCGCAGGCAATTAACTCTACCCAAAAGCACAATAGTGAAAAAAGTTGTAAACTGTGCTATCCACGCACAACACGTTGCAAGTTAGCTGCGTCTTGGTATGGGTTGCTTTCGCAGTCATTATTCTGTGAAGAAAAAACCATTCCATTGCTTGCCAGTAACCTCCAAGTTTTTCAATTCAATTCCACCTGTCATGCATAAGCATAGTAAAAATTCCACTTTTAGGTGTGTCTTTTTGTTGTTGCCAATGAAGAGCAACCAAGATCCTTCCATCATTCACTGGCACGTTTTATTAGGAGTAGCATGATAATCAGTAACATGTCGTCATGTTTTAATATTTTCTCGTAAACATCTAGAGAAAAGTGCAAAAAAACTTCATCACATTTTACGAGAATCCAATTGTCAAAAAAAAAAAAAAAAAAAACTTTTTTTCGGATTGTTTATGGATACGTTTATCAACATTATTATTGCTTGGAAGTCTCCTAACTTTTAAGACGGTCGAGCGCGTACCGGTAATTATGGAGAGAGACTCGACATTTGGTTGAATTGACGAACTCCACCGGTAGAGTGCTGGGGCACTTTGAGGCCACCGTTGATCCAGTTAAAAAAAAGGCGCTTTTAACAAAAATTCAACCAAACATTAAAGCAACGGATTGGGATGTCGCACGCACGCATTGCATATTTATTTTAATTTATTAATATTGCACTTCAATACTAATATCATCGAACATCCCAATCCATTGGACAAGTTGTAGATGCAACATTTATCGTTTAAAATCTTTTACAATTGCAATAGTAAATTTTTCCATAGAAAATTTATCTTTGGAGGGTAATAATTGGGCGGGATTAAAATTTCACACTCTGCAAATTAATTAATTGGTCAAGATCAAAATTTCATACCATGCATCTGCACAGTGAATCCCTCTTGACGAAAGATCTATGGGAATATCTATTTGCTTCTTGCTTCCAAAGACTGTATTACAATTTCAATAATTGATCCGATTGGATTTTCTGTGTGCAATTGCTATAGGTAATGAGGCCAAAAGATTGATGGATTACTCAACTATTGAGCTCCACTATTTTATACGAAGAAGTGATTACCAAAGCTTTTTTTTCAAACAGATACTTTCTTATTTTTGTTTGTTGGTTTATAATAATATCTCTTCATTTTCTAGAAGTAGAAGATTGACATAACTCCATATCTCATATGTACTTTGCATGGAAAGATACATATGTTCTACATTAAACCTTCTTCTTCCAGATTTGGATCCATTAAATGCTCATCCTATGAGATAAACTCTATGGATGAAACTTTGAATATCAACAACATGAACTTAAACATTCTCAACATTCACAACTAAGATTTATAATCATTCTGCTTTTTTATTAGGAACATTCATATTCACATGATTATTAGACTTTGATCTATTTTGTCCTATATGCATTATGAACAATTCACCATGCACTTCTACAATCTATATCTATTATGCATATTATTGTGCTTTTCAATGACATGTTTTTCCATTTTTCGATCCTTAATTGTGTTACGGGCATTCTATAATATATGGCATAATTAGGCATGTAAATTTTAGAATTGTCTATCGCGCATTTGCGCCCTAGTACTGTATATAAAGTAGATGGAGAAGAGTTTGATATAAACAAATTGTGCTATTTAATATATTATCTAATTCATCATCCTAAAATGACTATCTCATTTTAACTATGACTAAGGTCACGAGAGATGAGAAGGGAGGCGAGATGAAGGAGAAGGGGTGGTAGGGAAGGGAAGGGAAGGGAAGGGAAGGAAAGAAAGAGAAAAGGAGGAAGGGAGGAAGGGAGAGAGGAAAAAATAAAAACAAGAAGGGGCGTTGTTGTAGGTGAAGGAGTCGATCAGTGGTGGCAAGGCGACGATGGTTGAAGCAAGGATAGTAGGATGGAGGAAGAAGAAGAGAAGAACCAAAGAAGATAAAAAAAGAAAGAAAAAGAAAAATCAAAAGATTTTTCAATTTCTTTGCAAAAAAATTGTTTACAAATTTCATAATAAGTGAGTTATAGTAAATTTTTATACAAATATCAAAAAAAGCTCACCATCCAGACGTAGATGGAGTAGTAGCTTCTTCACTTGATATTTAAAAAAGTTAAGAAATTTTTAGTCTAAATTCACTAAACTTGATACTGATTGTGACGTTGATTTATAAGTTACATCACTGCAATAAAATTGGAAGGTTCACGGAAGAGAATTGAAACATTTGTCACGTTTTCATGTTTGGAGGGGCAAATGAACCGTATGTATTTCGGCGAGGAAAACTTGCAATTAATCCTAAAAACAAAATGCGAAACACGACAGCAAAAAAAAAAAAAAAAAAAAAAAAGAGCAAGAACAAATTTGCAGTTTACACCAAAAACCCAAGGCAAAAGGCGAAAAAAAAAAAAAGAAAAGGAAACTGGAAATCTAGTAAGACGACACAAGCCGACAACATTTCTTGCGTAGGTTGGCAAATTACGAATCCACCGGTTCGCTGATCTCCTCCGGTCTAGCATTGCATTGCTAATAGTAGTACTAGTTTCTTCGTCCCCAGCCCAACCCAGCTCCCTTACTTAAAAGCAACCTCCCCACTCTCTCTCTCTCTCAACTGAACGATTTCTCCTGGGGAAAGCAACAGGGACTTATCCCCACAAAATCCAATCAAATATTGCCCAAACCCTGATATCACCACTTTCCAATTTCTATTCTTTATTTTAACCTAGTTCCTTTTATAATCCGAAAATGTTACAGAGACCCAGACGCAGGTGTGAGGGCACGGCCATGGGCGCAATCGTTCTCGATCTCCGCCCTGGTCTCGGCGTCGGTCCTTTCTCCCTCGGTAATTCGCTATTTTCTTTACTCTCTCTACTCAGTTATCAACCTGAAATTAGCATTGATTTCAATTTCCGAACGTGTGACGGTACTCATTGACTATTTCTTTGTTTGTAGTTTGGGATTTTCTGCTGAGTAATTTAACTCGTTTTGCTGATGCGTGATTATTTTTTGTATGACGCTTCAGGGATGCCTATTTGCGATGCCTTTGCTCAAATTGAGCAACAGCCAAACATCTATGATGTTGTTCATGTCAAGTACTACGACGAGGTTTGGCCCTTGTGGTTGCCGTGTTCTATGTGCTACGCCGTTTCAACGGGTTGACTGGGATATGCTACTTAATTACTTGTCCTACAGCAGAGTATTTCTGTCATTTGGTTTGCATGTTAGCTTTCATGTCTCTTTTATTACAGAAATATGGAGGAAAACTGATAGTAAAAAGGTTTCCTTTAGTACTTATGTAGTGAACTTTCGATCTTCTATGTATGAGAGTTGAGAGTATAGCTCCAAGATTCGAGGAGTTGGAATGTTGACCAATCATAAAATTTTTTTTATTTGGAGGTGAATCTGTTGCAGTGTCTAAAGATGTTGGCATTCGCTTTAGATATAATTGTAAATATTCACTTAGTCAGAAGAAATGCACTTTAGGTTCTTAGAAGAATTCCATTTGTCATCTTGTCGGATAGTAGTTGTTATCAGCAATCTTGTCACTGTTATTTTATATGCTATTGTCATTATTCTGTTTTGTGTGGTGGTATATCCTCATCAAGAAGTTTAAAATTTTCAGCATCCAATTAGGATCTGAGTTGAATTACTTTCTTGTTGATTGCATGTTAAAACTACATGTTATCGAGATTCATGCATGGTACATCTATTTCTGTAGTGATGGTTACCCGACAATATCCTGTGGCTGATCCTGTAAATATATGTTCATCGTTGTCCTCTGGAGAACTTTAGTCTTGTAAATAATTTTACTTTGTCTCTTGTGGTCTTTGTCAACTATTATCTGCCAATTTGGCACATCTGTAACCCAAAGTCGATTAATTGATTAAAATTTCATCTTATTGAATTCATGTTTGATTGAGTGTGTTTTTTTATCCTGTTTATTATTATTGCCTCGGCAGATATGATTATTTAGAGCTTACTTTTCTCATCTTTTATGGGTGTTGCCGCAGGAGCCTTTAAAACTTGATATTGTAATAAGCTTCCCAGATCATGGATTTCATCTCAGGTTTGATCCTTGGTCGCAGGTATTCCTTTCAAGCCTTCTGGTTAATGGCTTAATTTTGGAACCGTTCTTGTTTGTGCCAAGTCCACCAATTTGTTGGAATATGCTGTTAATGGGAATGACAGGAAAAAAGGAAAAACTAATACTAGTATAGATCTATTAACATTCCTTGGAAATGAGGTATGAGGAATTAATTGGTACTATCGGTATCTTCTACGCCTTTTCCCTTTATCTTGGGTGGCCTAAACCTTGTGATTCCTGTTGTTTAGCAGTTTATCAGTGGACAAGATGTCTAGGATTTTGTTTTAGATTCTTTATGCTATTCAGAGATAAAAACAAATTAATATCCCTTGTTAGCCATGTAGTTGTTTTGATATGTGAAGTAGATTTTTCTATACTTAGTAAAGGGACTAAGAAAATAAGCAGACATTTTTTAAAGTTATGATACATGTGTTCTTTGTAACCCCAATTCTAGACCCATTTTGGTGCAATGATGGGGTTGCTCCAGAAATCAGTTTAAAATTTTCTTTATGTCTTGTAGGCTGGTGAGCTGCAATTATGTACAGCTAAACAGGTTAAACAACTGTAAATTAAATAGGGTTCCTTTTGCTATTTATGAATTTTCTTATAGATTTCCTTAGTCTCTTCTAATAAAATTAGTTAATGTACCCATTAAGATTGCCTATTACTATCTGCATGTAATTGCACATGTCTATGGACACGAGATGTGAAATTTAGTCTGAATCAACTTGTGACCCGATTGTCCAACTTTTGTATGTTGTGCATCTAATGTTTAGGTATTATCTCTAGTTGTTGACAATAGACATAATCTTTCTCAGAGACTACGCCTCATTGAGATTTTTGATGTCAAACGCCTTCAAATGCGCTATGCCACTTCACTGATAGGGTAAGACTAAGCCCACTCTTACCTCACCCTACTCCAACCCCTCTTTTCCCCCAGCTCTCTGAACTGCTTTTCTGATGCTCATCTTTTCTTTCAGTGGACCATCTACTCTAGCTACTTTTGTTGCTGTCTATGCTCTATTTGGGCCAACATTTCCTGGAATTTATGACAAAGGACGAGGCATATATACTTTATTTTACCCCGTATGTTAAGCTATTACTTGCATTTTTCCCTTTTTCTTTGCGCAACAAGTTTTGTCTTTTTGACTTTTACTTGGAAAATCTCTGTGGGTGATATCTGGTAGCACTTTTCAGGGATTATCTTTTGCTTTCCCTATTCCATCACAATATACAGAGTGTTGTCATGAAAGAGAAGGTGCTTCATTGTAACTTCTTCTTTGAAGATTTCCAGATTCATCAATTTATATTAGCTTATAAGATATTTTCTGCTCTTTATTGTAAAAGCGGAGCTGCCGTTGGAGTTTCCAGATGGCACAACTCCTGTGACATGCCGTGTCTCAATATATGATAGTTCTACAGACAGTAAGGTTGGTGTGGGAGCCTTGATGGACAAGGCTTGTGCTCCTCCATTAGCTGCTGGAAGCCTTTACATGGAAGCAGTTCATGTTAAGGTTTGTACTCAACTGTGACCAGCATTTGCTTGTCTGCTGTACGTCTTCTCCACACTTGGTTGGAGGCATGGTCTTTTATTCTCCTCAATTTGCTTCATCTTTAAGAATTAATTGGAAATTATGTTTGGATGTACTTACTTCATTTGTCTTCTTGAAATAATG
Source organism: Coffea eugenioides (assembly GCF_003713205.1). NCBI lineage: Eukaryota > Viridiplantae > Streptophyta > Magnoliopsida > Gentianales > Rubiaceae > Coffea > Coffea eugenioides. The sequence goes on from NC_040041.1 coordinate 3,035,012, forward strand.
CCCTTCAGATGGTTTCCTGCCAAGGAAGAATTAAACCATCATGCAGACTTCTTAATTAACTTGTTTCACTAGGACTCTGGAGAGAACATGGCTTGCTTCAAGAGCCTGTTGTTCTGCTACTTCGGCATGGCTTGACAAGTGTTCAAATCCTATAGTTTCTTTATTAGGGATATAAATGTTTCAAAATTGAAAATTATGAGGAATATGCTACCTTGGATTCTGTTACCAGCCCTGAAATCATGTAACTTGTCAAGTATTTATTGTCAGTATAAGGTGGTTGGTTTAGAGTATTGAAGATTGTAGGGTTCCTGCAGAATTGAAACCTGACCCTTTCTATTTTGTGGTTCAGCTAGGGGAAGAAATATGGTTCACTGTTGGAGGACAGCATATTCCTTTTGGTGCCTCACCACAGGTAAGATAGGGGCATAACTATTTCTTCATGGCATGATTGGTTGTACTTCGTCTCTCTTGTCTAATTCATTTTACAATAGAAGTTGGTTGTTTCTTACCTGTCAATTACGTTGGCTGCTGGCTTATCAATACTTTTCAATTTGTTTCTCTAAATTTTCATCTGTAAATGTAGGATGTATGGACTGAATTAGGTCGACCTTGTGGAATCCATCAGAAGCAGGTGTGATCAAGTGGTGCCGTTACTTGTAATAGATTGTTAGGTCTTTTACTGTCAGGTTTAACATTGATTTTTTTAATTTACAGGTAGATCAAATGGTGATTCACTCTGCTTCAGATCCTCGGCCACGAACAACTCTCTGTGTGGATTACTTTTACAATTACTTCACTCGTGGGTTGGACATATTGTTTGATGGGCAGGTTATGTATTCTGTTTGGTTTTTCTGTACCTTTTAGATTGTTTTAAATGCATTGAATTGGTGTGGAAAAGCTCTTAGACTCGTGCTGATTTTTCAGACCCATAAGATTAAGAAGTTTGTCTTGCATACCAACTATCCTGGGCATGCAGATTTCAATTCCTACATGAAGTGCAATTTTGTTATCTATGGTTCCGATTGTGAGTAATTTCCAGTACAAGATTTTGTTTCATTTTTTCCAATTCATTTTCACAACTATTTTCTTGTCGTTAAAATTAAACTTCTTGCAGTTGGTGGGTCTTTTCATCAAGGTGAGGGCACTGCTAAACGAATGATCACACCAAGCACAAAATGGGAACAAGTTAAGGTGATTTGACTTTTAGTTCATATTCTGTGTCTGGCCCTACTGATTGGCTGCTTAATATATATTTGCTTATTTGCAAAAAGTGCTTGCTCTTTCTCATGGGATATTTTACATTGTTTTGACTGGGAAACTTCTTATACTTTTGCATGTCTTCTTTGGAATTCGATGTGTTTGCACCTCCAATTATCCAATTTCCCATTTTGTTAGTTGCTGTTTATGCTTTGATATCAAGTGGGATATTTCTAACATTATGTTGCAGGAGATCCTGGGGGACTGTGGTCGGGCAGCTATCCAGACTCAAGGCTCCACAAGCAACCCTTTTGGATCTACTTTTGTGTATGGCTACCAGAATGTTGCCTTTGAGGTGATTATTTTGAAATTGATAGGTGATATTTTATATTTGAAGTCTTTACAACAAAGCTTAGTTCCTGGACTGATATTATAAACAATGTTGGCTTAATATATTTTGCTTCTTTGCAGGTCATGAAGAATGGTTATCTTGCAACTGTGACTCTCTTTCAATCATGATGATATCTCTGGTGTGTGACTTCTGTGCATCCTTTGGAATGCTGTTCTAGACATACTAGATGTTCCTGTTTCCTACCTTTGACACGAATTTATTGGTGATTCTGCTCCTTTGTGGAGATTCTTTGATATTTGTGTGTGTAGTAAATGAACGGAATGCATAGTGCTTCTGTTTGAAATATCCTGCCTCAAATGCATGCATAATTCATATGTTTAAGTTTCTCAAAGAAACATTACATGGAATTATGTCGCTGTGGTAACGAATGGGAGTTAAGGGTATTTGCAATGGTATCGCTACTTGAATGCATGAAAGTAAAGTATCTATAATAGTAAATATCAAAATACATCAATAGCACGCATACTGTGACTAACACTGTAAATAAATGTGACTAACACTGTAAATAAATGTGGGTGTTTGAAGGAATGTGTGCATTTTTATTTGAATGTACTTTTCTATGTTGTAAAGTTATCTTTTCTAATTATAATTCTACTAATCTGGGGTATAGTTGCAGAATTTTCATTTAATTTGGGGGTGATCTCATTGTGCAGGGTTATGTACAGTCCCCTTGGCGCTGAAGATTGAAGATTGAATTTACTCTTTATGACTATGTTGATGGCTAATGCTGATGTACAGTTTTATGTCTAAAATTGTATAGTTGATTTGTAATGTTACCGTATGTAAATACCGGACATGGATATCAGAAAATGTAAATACTTTAATAGCTATGATGCTTTGCTGATGGCTCAGCTTAATTGAATTATGCTAATTGCTGTTGTAGGATTTTGCTGGGGGGCTGGTACACAATTGTCTGACCCTTGCTGATTGATAACCTTGGCAACTGTTGGTCAATGGGAAGTTGTCTGTCTGATATATTTTTTCAGTTCTTTTCCATGATCTTAATCTCTGGGATTGTGGATCCTTGAAGAAAGTGAATTTAGTTGCCTGGTGTTGTGATGATGTCTTTTGAGTGCTGGGAAGGGATGGGCGGTTAATAGTCTGCAGGGATGTTAGATGTTTCAGTTATAAAGGGTGACATAATAAACATTCATTCTGAAAACAACTGGGAAGGAGGAAAAGAAAAGGAAAAAATAAAATCCAACCCCAGGGCTTAGGCCTAGATTGAACTATATGAAATTTGATTATACAGCAAAACCTGATCGTCGTCAATCGGTTTTTGTCATGCGAAGTTGCGCTGTAGTGTGTTCGAGCTTACAGCACAGCTTGTAAAAGATGTTCAATCCAATGGTGACTTTTGATTGGCCTTCGAAACCTAATTATGTACTAGCGGCGTTTGCGGTGGGCAGTGGAGCTTATGCTTCGTGAAAGATGCTAGTTTTTTTTTCCCTAGGTGGCCGGTTCGGATGCTCGAACAATTTACATTGGAGATGAGCAATGAAAAACAAGAAACCGCAGCGGTGAAACTTGCAAAGACGACAAAAAGAATGCAAGGTAGTCAAGTTACAGCTGATTTTATGGATATGTTAGGTAGTCCGGTAGAACAGCGCCATATTCATTCTGCGGATGGTGGTGATGGAGGAATTAAGAAACCAGTTGATATTTAATTAATTAATTAATTTTTTTTTCTGGAAAGTAGATGAAGATGAGAGTAGGATCCAAATATTAGCAGCAAAATCTTTTACTTTTTTTTTTTTTTTTTGGGGAAAGAAAATGGTGAACTTAGTCCACTAGAAATCTCAACAGAGACGAGGCAAACATTTCTAGTAAAAAATTTGGGGTCTGCGTTAAGCTTAATGAGGATGGATCCACATTGCTATCTGCTCTAGCAAATGCTTATGCTCAAAGGGCCGACGTGGTCAGCTGCTGGAAAACTGAAAATCATCACAAATTCGCGAGCCATTCGCGGCCATCAATGAAGCTCAGCGAAATAAACGGCTTAGCTTCTTGTTGAGTTAGTTCTCTGGACCATGAGACCCTTCCTCCGAAATTTGCCCCGGGTCCCGAACACTTGAATTGCCCATAAAACACAGTCCTGCAGAAGTCTGCATCCGTTAGAATTCACAATATTCCTAGCCGAGAAGATAAAAAAGGAAAATTGACCATAATTTCAGTCCTTAAATAGTGAGAGAGATGAGGGTTGGCAATTGGCATACATTTCCCTGTTTTTGTCTCCCCAGTTGTACCATCCTCTTGGGGTGATGATCTTATCCATGTAGGTATAAGCAAAGACTACTCTAGAGAAAGACCCCCAGGCCCTCCCCAAGTAGAGTGCCCCTGAACCTGTCACCTTGCAGTTAACGAAAGAGAAGCCAGTTTCCTCCAGCATACTCTCTCGTTTTTGGGCAGTCAAGGCCCCATAGCTCTTTGTTTTAGCACGAAGATGACAACTCTCATAGAGCGAGAGCCCGTCCCCGAATATGAAATCAACAGAACCTTGAATGTAGCAGTCTCTGAAGTAGTGCCTGCCCTTGTGATCATAAAGGGTGTCCTGTGCTCCGATGAATCTGCAGCCTATGAAAGCTGCCGTGTCAGCTGAAATTCTGAGCGCTACTGCCTGTTTACCTAGCGCCCCTGATGGCGGTGGGGGCGCTTTATTCTGTCACAAACCAATCCAATACTTCAAATTCAGTCAATTTGCTATTTACTGCCGGTTTCTTCTTGTCAAGAAATTCGCATTTCACACAATATGACTTGGCTCTTGCAAATTTATGCTTGGAATTTTGCTGACCTTAAAGGTGATGTCTTTTGCAATGAAATAGGGAGCATTAACGGCAAATGTCGCAGAGGCGTAAGTTCCCAGTGGCTGCCCATTTGGTCCCTTCCCCTCTGCTGTGTCGTTCCACTGGATGATCGTCTCGCCTGCACCTGCTCCTTCCAGGCTAACATAAGCCATAGTCGCCGGAATCTCAATTTTCTCTCTGCATTGTCCCGTTTAACCCAAATCCCACGTGTAGTTTAATTTCCAGTAGACGTGCATTATTTATAAGAGAACAAATTTGGTTATAGAGCCTTAAAAAAAAGAAAATAGACAGCACAACGAAATGCAAAATCCTCCATGTGAAGAATGTGTCAAAATTAAATCTTACTTGTAAGTCCCTGAACTAACAGAAATGATCACTCGACAATTATTGATAATTGGGATGGCATTGATGGCCTTCTGCACCGTAGTATAATCTCCCAATCTTGGATTTTTATGCACTTTAATCTTCTTGCAAGGGGTAAATTGATTCTTCACTTCCTCGAAAACAGAATGATTGAGAGAGCCCATCTTTCGCAGCCAATTTCCATAGGCATCCTCAGTAATCTGCAACTCATTAGAGGCACGGTGGAAATAGGAAGCAAAAGAATCTCCACAAGTAATAAGTAAAATTAGCACGTACAACTTCAGTCTCATGATTGCACCAGCTGCTGGCCAGTGTTGAACTTCAAGAATTCTAGTCTTGGGCATTTACTAGCGGATAAGGTACAACTATGAAGCTGAAAGGTTGGAGAAACAGAAGAATTACTAATGTTTCAGGCAATTATAGAAAGTGGAAGAAGTAGCTATTAGCTAAGCTAGCTGCCCTTGTATTTACTGACTATATATAATAAAACGATTGGCCTAGAAAGGGAGAGAAGAGAAAGGCATGCAGAGGAGAATCTGGCATGTAGTGGCTGTATCGATCAACATATTATCTCTTCTTGCCTTACCATTGCCCTCGATGGCTGGCTGACCGACTGACCAACAGTAGTGTTTTCTAGTGTGTGTTTTTTTGTCTGTTAGGAGCTTGGGGGACGTGAGGATTGTGCACAAGACAAGCATTAAGAAACTCACATGGCCATCCAACTTTAGGCCACACAAATATATAATTCGTCCATAAACATTCTCTGAGATAAAAGAATTAATTGTTCTCCATGACTTTGATGTTCATCTACAATACGAGATATTGGTTTCCAAATTGCTAATACACTAGTATTGAGTGTTGGATTCCATTAATGGCAGCATATGATTGTACAGCAGGAATGTTGACGAAAATTAGAAGCAAGAAACAGAAAACCTGTGCTTATGGGTCCGGACTCCGGATACAGAAAGATGAGTAGTGCAAGTTAGAGACGCGATAATTGTTTTCTTTCCCCAGTGTTGTAGTAGTCGGGAGACACGAAAAGAAAATTGTGCAGTTTTCTCGGATTAGACAAGTGCAATCATATGTATTCTATGAATAAATGCAATAACATCTGGAGCAAATAAGGCTAAGGTTGTAATGTCATAGGAAAAAGAAAATGAAGGGAGACGGTATTGAGGCAAAATTTACTCTTGCCGGTGAGATTGTCCCTCATTTCTTTAGACTTCCGACTGTAGCATACCACGAGTTGAGGTGCATCCCGTGACACTGCCAAGTCCTTGTGCTTTAGTTTTCCATCATGGTTGGCAACACGAATTGCGCACCGTCGCCCAGAGAGAGAGAGAGAGAGAGTTGATGTTTTATCATAGGATCATTTTTTTTTAACTTTATGACTTTAACATTTTTTAAAAAACATTTATAACTATAAAGTACTTACCCAAAGTATGAAAAAAGAGAGAAACGAAACGAAACGTGTTGACATAAAAAAAAAAAAGATTCATATGAAATGTGGGTGTTAACAATTATTTAGTATCCAATTGCCGAAGATTTTCCAAGAATAGCATAAGCTAGTTTCCAAACTCTCTTCTTTACGATTCTTTTCATGTCATACTGTATTTATCCCGTTCATTAGTACGGAATAGTTTTTACTGTTAATTATGAATTGATGCAATTCATAACTAATTGATTAAATATATTCTTACATATTATTCAAATTGATGTCAAAAAACTATTGTATTCCAAATACTTAACTACCATATTAGTAGTTAAAAACTTTTATATGCATTTTAATATAATATGATAATTTTTTGTTAAATATTATAAAGCATAAGAAGATAGCAAGTATTCTTTTGAGACACAAATTAAAATTTACAATGATTATTCGCCCACCTTTATTTACTTTTAGTTAACAATTTATTTATTCATGAATGATATATTGGTTTCTAAAAAATTTAATGAATTTATCAATGTAATAACTAAACTCACACTAAACAAAGCTACCATATATAGATAAAAAGAATAATTTAAATTTATTGAAAGAGAAAGAAGTCGAAATAAGAAATTATAAGCAAAATTGATTGAAAAAGAGCTAAATGCAAAAATGGGTATTCATCCAAAAAAAACAAAACACTTTTCCGTTGCCGGGACTCGAACCCGGGTCTTTCGGGTGAGAGCCGAATATCCTAACCATCTAGACTACAACGGAATGCCTGTCCGAGGAATGAAAATCAAGAATTGGAAGGAGATGATAGACGAACCCTCTTGCCTGCAGTGCGGCTATGCCTCTCCCTCCTTTACAAATTACACCTCTTCCTCCTCCTCCTCCTCGTTTTCCTATCCGTTGCTCGAACTTAAAAACAACCGGCGGGCTGTCCCTCTCCTGAACTAACTGATAATTAACGTTGTCATCATCATGATCTCTACTACTTAGTACTTCTATTATCTGAACCAAAAGTTAACTACCATTTCTCTACTCTATTGCTACCAGGTACTGAATTCTTCCTCTTTTTTTTTTTTGACTTCCATTCACTCCCGCCCTAACTATCTGTCGATTCTGATACAAATAATAGTAGTATCTATTAAATCAATGGGGTATAGAGGAAAGTTGGGATTTTTTTTTTGGGTTGGAAACCTTTTTATATTTCTTTTTCTTTTTTGTTAATTTTAGAGCTTCAACTGAGAAAAGAGCAAAGCTACATGGAGTTTTTGCTAGTGCACCCCCCCCCCCCCCCACACACACACACAAACAAAAAAAAAAACCCTCTACCATAATTTGTATCGTTTTTGAGTTTCTACATTTAGTTGGCACTTGTGAGTTGGAGTTGATTGATAAGGACTTCTGGAACCGGGGCAAAGGCATGTCATAATTGCGAAAGATCTTATCTTGGATGGAATGAACGGGGTGCAAATTCAATCTGCTGATTATCCAGAGTACAAATTGTTGTGGGACTCCATTGCATCTATGCTGAAAACATCGATACTGGAAGGGAAAGAATGTGTATTTTTATTAAGCATGATCGCAGCTGCTAGGTTTCAGTGTGTCCCCAGATTGTAAAAGGTTTACCATGTACAGAAGCTCCAGATTGTAAAAGGTTTACTATGTACAGAAGCTTACATTTGAGGGGATCATCTACCATGTAGTATACCACATTTGTGGTATCTGATGGTTTTTTTTTTTTTTTCTTAAGCATTCACTTAATTGCAAGGACAACAGGATGGCTTGACTTGTGCAAGGATTTGGTTCCTGGGTACGGGCATTAGATTGAACTAGTAATGTTAGTTATCCTCTTTCTGACATGTCAAACAGACCAAGAGGAATGTAAGATTACTGATTTTGACTAGAAGAGGTCGATACAAGTTTCTAGATAGACTGATTGGGCATTTTTTTGTCTTTGAAATGGTCACGGTATTCATTCTTTTGCTCCTTCTTCTTGTTTTACTTTTGCTTTGAGTCCTAATTTTCTCCTTTTATTTTCTAGTTTCTATAGGAAGTTACATCATTTTTTTCAGGACACACCTCATTTCTTGAGGTTCAAGTGGAAGTATATTGCAGCTTTGTTTGACCAATCGATATTCTGATCTTTCATCGTCTGTGTAATTGTTTTCCTCACTAAAATTAGGCTATGAAAATGCATGTTATTTGCTTATATTGCAGACTTTCATTTACGCAGGACATATTAAACGCAGGATAGTTATTTGAGAGAGCTATCAGGGCATCTAAATGATGACACTGTCTGGATTAACTGGTTGCCCCTTGAGATATAAGCTTCAGATACCTGCCCGCAGTCCAGTGCATCGAGAACGAGCTTCATTGTCTTCCCCTGTTCAATCTGTGGAATTTTTCTGTAAGCAAAGGTATTGACATACTCCATTGAATACAGATTAATGAGGGATAATCCCGTGCATATTATTGTTTATGTTGTTTCAACCATGCAGAGGTAGTAGTAACTGGGCTACTTCCACACAGAGATGTGGGCTACAAAGAATTCCTTTAGTGAGGTGTACAATGGATGCTTCATCCTATGGTGATGCAGCCAATGGTTCTAGTGGTAATGTGGACGTTCTAACCATCTTTGTTAACTGATGCATTTAATTACTTCTCTTTTCTCTCTCTTGCTGGAGATGTGAATTTAATTTTTGTATCAATGTTTTTAAATCTAGACTATTGAGTGATCTAGTCATTGACTTTTGCTGATATGATTGCCCCTCTTAGTTTTACCCAATTGCAAAAATTTTGTTAAGAAGAAAATGTAATTCAGTTTGTTTGAATAGTTGCCTACATGCCTGTATAAACTATTTCTTCTCCAGTTATGTTTGGTTGTGAATCTGGCAGTGGTATATGAACTGCTTTTGTTGCATTGTTGGACTACCCATGGTGCATTTACCTGGTTATTGGTGTGCAGATATTGATGTTAAGGAATGTTAGATCTGCACACCGATTAGTGATTTCTTTAACTAACAGATTGAGGTCTTCAGCCTGTATGGACAGTGGCTTGTCGTGAAATCTCCACATTTTCATCCTTGATGTTGTAAAGCCAGATGCTTTCTCGTTTGTTTTCATATCTTAGATGGTATTCTTGTACATGGTGCTGGTAATCTGTGGTGGCACTTCTGTTGCTTTTGATACTAAATTACCCTATTAAGATTTACAACTCTATACTTGCAAAGTTTGTTCTCCTACACTTCTGTGCCTTTTGATATATCTAGTCCTGATTATTATCTTCCTGTTGTGACTATTTGAGTGATCTTGCATCTGAAAATCTTAATCTTGTATTTGGCTTTTTAAATTGCAGCTATCTTTCCCAGAATCAATGTTAGGGATCCATACAAACTACTTGGAATCAGTAGGGAAGCTTCTGCAGATGAAATTCAAAGTGCAAGGATCTTCCTAATACAGAGATATGGTGACCATAAGCCAAGTGTGGATGCAATTGAATCAGCCCATAACAAGATAATTATGCAAAAGTTTAATGAAAGGAAGAACCCAAAACTCAACATTAAGAAAAAGTTTAGGGAGATAACTCAATCTCGGTATGTGCAGGCTGTGACAAGCAGGTTCCGAACTCCTCCCACAAGTCTCATCATTAAGACTTCAATCACATTTGTACTTCTTGGAGTTCTTACGGTGCTCTTTCCTACCGAAGAAGGTCCGACAGTTCAGGTTGCTCTTTCCCTAATCATTACCATGTATCTCATATATGATCGGCTGAAGAGCAAACTTTGGGCTTTTGCTTATGGGTATGTTACATTGCCATACTCTACAATGAAACTTGTTACCATTTTAAGCTGGTCCGTGATTACATATTTTGTTTCTTGGATCGTTTCTCTACTTGATTGTCCTGAATGAAAATGAAAAATAATTCCTGAATTTCCACAATGACTTTTTGGTCTCCTTTCTTTTTCCTGTTTTGAATTTCTCTGAGTTGATTGCTAAAATAAGCTTAATGCTACCATGTTTCAGGGCTGGAACTTTTGTTCTCTCCTGGTTTGTGGGGACATTCTTGATGGTTTCTGTGATCCCACCTATATTCAAAGGACTAAGAAGTTTGGAAGTGACGACTTCATTGATAAGCTATGTCTTCCTATGGATTGCTTCTACTTACCTTAGATAGCGCTGACTTTGAAACAACTTCACAATTTTGTCAGGGAAAAAGTATCTTAGTTTTTTATGTGATTCTTTGGTTTGGATTTTAAAATATACTAGTTCCATTTAGTGAATGAGTAGAGAATGGAAAATTTCTTGCTTGTTGAATTCTGAAACACTTGTAATTCTTCACTTACCACCACTTCTTGATTGATGAGCGCCAAGCAGTTATGAGATCATTTCTGCTGTTGAAATTCTTGATCCCGTAACAATGCAGTCAATGGTTTAGATTTATCAAGAAATTGGATTGATGCAGCTTAATATTATTCCCTGGAATTTACTTGGACTGGGCTATTGCACTGGCGTAATCCACTGTAAACAGAAACACGCACATGCATGCCCCCTGGCGCTTACACATGCATGGATCATTGATCCGTGTGGAGCTCTACATTCCGTCTCTATTTGTCTCTCCAGCAATATAATTGAATGGTTCGAAGCATAGGCTTGTGAAATTTGGGGGGACCATGGTCAGACTCATCCTCCCTGTCCATAAAGGTTCCTCAGATGTTCTTTAAGAATGGTTTGCCTTCGTCTCTCACCCTTACTTTTTGTGAAGACAAACTTCAATCAACTGGCAGATCTTTTTGAGCACAATTGACCGAGAATGATGCCCTGATTGTTGTTTGAGTTCTTGTATTCTTGTTAGAACCTGTCCACGAATGACTAGCGATGGGAAAGGCATAAAAACGACTGCAATCAGGCAGAGAAAGGTGCAGAAGATTTTCTATTTGCCATTTTGCTGAGATTTTTATTAGGGCCCAGCTAGATGTCGAAGTCTTGGCCATTCTATGCCGGTTACATACAGTAATCATGGGCACACTCTGGCAATTCTATGGCGTTTGAGAAAATGGCACGACGGGCTTTGTTTGTATCACTGAAAATTGTGAAAAAAGTACAGAAGGGCGGAAAAAAAACTGCAAAATGTGGCTGGTAGGGTTGCACAAGCGAAGGAAGATAAGTGAAAGGTTTTCAATTCGAAATCTCTCACTTACATTAAAATAAAAAAAAAAACTTCCATATTTCTTAGCAGCATTGAAAGTTCAGAAATTAATGTTCTATTCTTTTTCGGTGAACTTAGCCTATGCCTAGTTTTATTTTGTTCCGTCTTGCAACATTTGAGACAATCCTCTCCATTTAAAAAATGAATGTCCAAAGATTCCCCGATTGTTTTGTTTTGAGATTACACATTTGAAGAAGCTAGAGTTCGGGTCGCAGTTTTACTCCAATTCAGACTGTAGAGTGCATGAGAATGAGAGCCTCGAGAGTCTAGTTTAATGGGACCTCCAATTCACTGGCCTATAATCTAAGTTCCCCAAAAGGCCAAAAACCAAACCATGTTTTCTCCAACTAGTTGTGGCTTGTCACGTAGCCAGTCCTAATTTTTTTCTGGTCTTGCCATTTCTCGGTTATCATAAGCATGACATGCATCCAAACAAAAGAAAAAACTCGAAGCACAGAAAAACCAAGCCATCAATTCCACAAGATCTAATGCCTGGAGCCAAGTCAGAAAATTATCACCCCACTTGGCACACATTGATTGGTAAACAGATTATGGCCTCAAAACACATATCTCACTAGAACTATATAAGTTGTGATTAGAACTATGTGGCCATGCTAAATTTGTTAGCCCATAAATCCTGTAGCAGTTCTTGAGGAGAGTCATAAGTGATAATTCTAATCTTTTTGGTCCAAGAAGACTGAAAGAGAAATGGCAGCATCAGCATCTCTCCTAAAGTCTTCTCCAGTCCTTGACAAGTCTGAGCTCTTGAAGGGTCAGGCCCTGCGCCAGCCTTCTGCAGTTTCTGTTGTGCGGTGCCAACCAGTTTCCTCATCTTCACTCACCGTGCGTGCTAGCTCCTATGCTGATGAGCTTGTCAAAACCGCGGTACGTGGAACATCACCTCTTGTTTATTGTTGGCTAGCTGTTATTACATGCATCAAAGTTTCAATGATTCAATGGAGTAGAGGGGCTAATTCTATGTAAAAAAATGTAAAGCATTTACACTTAAATGTACGAGTCATAATTTTGTTTTTTGGGTTGGTTCTGTATTAGTCATATTTGCATCAATCTAGCAATTTAGTTGGGGTTCTCATCATTAACCGTGAATGCTAAGTAGCTGAAGAAAGGAATTGCTTGGAAGAATTTTAGTTTGAAAGCTGAATGTGAAGAATCCAGCCTTTTTTAAGTTTACTGAAGTATTCCAAAAACTTTTCACTATCCAATATCTCGATCTTGTTAATTAGATTTTGAGATGGTACGTGGAATTATATCAGTGAAGTCTGAAGTTGCACATTTAGGAGCAACAGAGGAAAAGCAAATTAGAATAGTGAAGAAGAAGATCACGACATGTATGCAAAAGGAACAAAAGATGTACGAGGCTGTAAAAGCCCAAGCCCGGTGAAGTTGATTTAGGTCCTTTCCGTTCTGAACCTTTTTCGTCTTTTAAATGAAATTGAAGCAGACTTTAGAGCACTGCGCCTCGCAATTAAGATGGTTACTCTAGAAACAGTAGAAAAATGCATGAATCTGACAAAACTTGAGCATCTCCAATGATTAAGACTATTTAATTGAAGTTCAAGAATCCGTGCAGGTAGTTCTTTTGAGCTTTTATGTTAGTTGAATTGACTGGTAAAGTCAGTGAAGCATGAAAATGATACTTGTGTAAGGATACTTAATCCTATCTTACTAATAACCATAATTTTTCAGAAAACTGTTGCATCTCCTGGTCGTGGAATTTTGGCCATGGACGAGTCAAATGCCACCTGCGGCAAGCGCCTGGCCTCCATCGGCTTGGAGAACACAGAGGCCAACCGCCAAGCATACCGTACCCTACTTGTGACCGCTCCTGGACTTGGTCAGTACATCTCAGGCGCCATCCTCTTTGAGGAGACGCTCTACCAGTCCACAGTCGATGGCAAGAAGATAGTTGACATACTTGTTGAACAAAATATTGTTCCTGGTATCAAGGTTGACAAGGTAAGATATGCTTTTTTCTTAATCAATCATTTCAGGGAACGAGAATAAGTCATATTTCAGGTGTTCCGTAATCATCTCTGATTTATTAAAAAGCTGGATGGTGATTGCTACAGGGTCTAGTTCCTCTTGCTGGCTCAAACAATGAATCTTGGTGCCAAGGTCTTGATGGCCTCGCCTCCCGCTCTGCAGCATACTATCAGCAGGGTGCTCGGTTTGCTAAATGGTACAGAATACAGATTCTTAGCAATTTATCAAACTACCTTGATGTAATTTTAACTCGTCAAGTTAATTCATGGTATCATCTAAACTCGTAGGCGTACCGTCGTGAGCATTCCCAATGGTCCATCTGCACTTGCAGTTAAGGAAGCAGCATGGGGTCTTGCCCGCTATGCAGCCATCTCCCAGGTATCGGATTTTTGACTGATGGTGTAACCTCTTACTATGTAAATCATAAGTCAACTTTTAATGAATTAATTAACTTTTAGGACAATGGGTTGGTCCCAATTGTTGAGCCAGAGATCTTGCTTGATGGTGAGCATGGAATTGAGAGGACTTTTGAAGTTTCCCTGAAGGTGTGGGCTGAGGTTTTCTTCTACCTGGCCGAGAACAATGTCCTGTTTGAGGGTATCCTCTTGAAGCCTAGCATGGTTACTCCTGGAGCAGAGTGCAAAGATAAGGCCACACCAGAGCAAGTTGCTGATTACACCCTCAGGCTCCTTAAGAGAAGAATACCGCCTGCTGTCCCTGGAATCATGGCAAGTTTTGACAAATTATATTGGTTAACAACCCGTAGGCTATTAATTTTAAGATCATAATCAGATTTGTCCCTGATTCTTTAATATCTTTGCCATCCGCAGTTTTTGTCTGGGGGGCAATCTGAAGTGGAGGCAACTCTGAACTTAAATGCCATGAACCAAGCACCCAACCCATGGCATGTGTCTTTCTCATATGCCAGAGCTCTTCAGAACACATGCCTCAAAACCTGGGGAGGAAGACCCGAAAATGTCAAGGCAGCTCAGGAAACTTTGCTAATTCGAGCCCAGGCCAATTCTCTTGCTCAGCTTGGCAAATACACAGGGGAGGGAGAGTCTGAGGAGGCCAAGAAAGGAATGTTTGTCAAAGGGTACGTCTACTAAGCTGTCTGAAACAAACTGCAGACTATTGCTTATGAAGCTTAGTGTATTGCCATGAAACGCAGAGGGGTGCTTGTAGCCCTTGAAGCCTGTTATTTCGCTTGACAATGTACTTGATAGCAGTCTATCTAATTCTTCTTGTTAGAGTCAATTTTGTGTGAAAGCGTTGGATAGAAACTCCTATTTGTTTTTTGTACACCTTTCAGAGGTTCAGGTCAAAACTGTTGCTCTTCTTGACTCCAAAACAGTAAAGGAGGGGGAAAAAGAGAGAGAGGGAGAAAGAGAAAACACAAAGCCTTGCTCTTCATCTGATTTAGGGTCTGTCCATCTGACTCTTCCAATCCTACTTATAAATCCTTCGAATGTAGCCTATATCCTTTAGTATAAGATGTTCATTCTATAACTTGTTTAGAGCATGATAGGTCGTTGTAGCATGACCGGAAACGATCCGGAGAAGAAACCCAAATTCCAGCTTAGGAGGTTGGTTTGCTTCTACAACAGAAACTAATCCTGAACTCAGGCAAAATCTAAATCACGTTAACTAGGGATCCTTGTCCGCTACTAAAAATGCATGACTAGGTCAGCAGGCTTGACAAAGGCCACTTATTCAGTTGCTTTATTAATTTCTGTCAGAAGTTGACTATAAAGCTTCAGTTCCAGATGATATACGGAAACCTACAATACTTTAATTCGGCAACTCTTTAGACGGCTGATTTAACGAAGGAACTTGAAGAGAAGGAATTTCCATTATAAAGCGCTTGAAATTTTTGACACCATTCAAGAGCATCACAACTACCAACATTTTTCACCCTTTTACAGCATCTTACTTTTCAGTAATTTGGCTGGCATTGTCTTACTTTGGAAGTTCATAATTTGCTCCTCTTTCCTTTTTGTTTTTAATGTTGTTTTCCCTTCTGCTGGTTACAACGGCTTGTCTCATCTCCTCAGCCCCTTAGCTCAGCAAACTGACTCCGAGAAAGTAGTAAATAAGCAGTGCGATCATCGTCTCAGTTTTCATTCATATCTACCTCCGCACATTTCCACAAGGAAATGTGCGGCTTCAGTAAGAGTTGGTTCTCTTATTTAGCCTGGACACTACAATTACTCGTACAGATGGCAGGATCAATGGCTAAGCAAATTATACATCATCTGCTGACAGTGATAAATATGTAAATGGTTAGCCATTAAAAATTACAAATTTCCTCTCTTGGCCAGCCAGCTAGTTCTAGTTCTTCATCACATTGAACTCCTGCCTGAAGACCGACACTGAGACAGCCATAAATCTATGTGCTCTATGATCTGCTGCCGGACCTTGTGAACAGCATCAGGGGAGCTGCAATTGCTGGCATCACCTGAATCATGAAAGTGATATACTTCATGAAGCACAATCTTTATCATTTGCATCAAAGGGTTCCAAAATACACAACTACACCTTCCAAGGGTTGGAGAAGAATCGCATATCGTAGCACAAAACTTTAGACTTGACTACACACATAAGGCATAAAACACAAAAAAAATTCAAATATCTTATGTACTTTAACTGCATCAAGAACATAGCTAATACTGGACAAGATAATACTACTATTACAGAAGAATCGATTCGGATATTAAATGCAGATTTCCAGAGCCAAATTGACTTGAATTGGCCACTTTATTGAGTAAAACGTTTATGGACAATCTCTTGGAAAAGGTAATTTACAAGAAAAGCAGATTTAAAAAGAATTTTTTCCACAATTTGACAGAGCAGAATGAAAAATGCAGAAAGATCATTTTCATTCCAAATCACATATTTCCAGATTAAAGAAACTCTGCCTCCCTTCATTCTGCATTAAATTCCCACTCTTACTTAAATGCCACGTGAATATAATCAACACTCATTTGAACAAAGATCATATTTTCACTCTTCATCAGATATGGATAAGATTGGGTCAGCATCAAAACACATTCCAAACTTAGGACGGACAAACCTTCAATGACTAAAGGAGACTGAGGGCAACCCCGCAGATCAGTTCCATGTCCACAATTATGACAAGAGATAATATATGAAGGCACTGCAAGATTAAAAAGATCCATCAGAACATCACATCATACAAGCTCTATGTTATCCTGTCAAAAGACAGTGATACATGTTGTGCATTTTTTTTATCCTTCTCATTTTCAACCATACAAGTTCAATTTCCTATAGTGCACCAGCCCTTCATTCTCCACACAATGCGATAAAACTTCCCTGAGATATACAAGCCAATGTTTATGGCAAAGTTTCATTTGTCTCCTAAACCCAGGAGCGATAAGAAGCATGTAATCGCATTGTAAATAATGTCAATATCAATTTATCTGACATGAAGCTAAGAAAGTATATGCCTCAGTTCATGTCAAAAAGAAAATGTGAGACTGATATGGGCTGCAGTACAGCCACTATGATTTTCCAGATATCGAGCCTACTTTTTTCAAGTACAATATCCTTTAGAAGATAAATTTAGGACTCACTCTCTGGAGAAGAAGTTTGTTTGGAAGCATGCCGCCAAGGATCCTGTGATCCATTAGAAAAAACTATTTTTGAACCTGCAAATCCAATCCATAAATTAATAATTCACTACCAAAAAAAAAATAATAATAATAATATGCAGTATTGCAGAGTTCCACAAATTTACAGATCCACCAAATAAATTTGAGAAACAAGTGAGTATGTCGCAAGGGCTACAAAGATCTATCGAGTTTATGATGCAACAACCTGTATACAAACTAATCAATATAGAAATAACGTTGATCTTCCCCAAGACATACATAATGCAGTTCTTACCATAATATATCTAGCAAAATTGTAATGACACACCCCACCACCAAAGAAAAGAGACTCAAAAGATCTTATAAATGAGAAAACAAAACTGAGAACCTCAAACAGTGAAAACTTGTATTGACCATACCAGCAATATCAGTACCCCCATAGTATAAATTGGTTGCATCAACATCAGGGTAGATGCCCTCTCCAAAGACATTTTTGCAAAGGTCCAAATGGTATCTGCCAGAGATGACAAAACTAACTTCTTCATGTTGGAACACAGAATCTATATACAGGAGTATAATAATCAAGCAGGTTCTGACATGCAATCAAAAAACAATATGCTAAAATATGTTATTATGCAGATAGCAAGCATATACATGCCTTGTATCAACCTTCGAAGATCGAATACTATCATTTGATGGGGCCACCTGAAAGTATGCTACTTCGGTGCAGACTTGGAACCACCATAAGCGATCGGCTGAGTCATCATTCACAGCAGTATTCTTCAGATGTTGCTGGTTATATGTTTCAACATTGGCACCAAAGCTCTTGACATAATACTCTTTCACATATATGGCATATGCATTCTGCAAGGAAAAGAAAACCATGAAGAAGCTGAATACCACTTTGTGCACTTTTGACAGAATACGTTTTAATACTATATGAACAAAACAAGTGGCAAGGATAGAGTTATATTTGGAGAATAATCTAATGCAGTTAATAACTTTCCTTTCCATTTTAACACGCAATATCATACACGAACTAATAATTAAATAAGAGTTCTAACAAGAAAGCATATGACTTCTCGTGATTACAGGAAAAATGCCAAATTTAAGAGAAACACCAGGCAAAACATTTACTACAACTTTTCATAAGGAGCATACTCTACTAGGATTTCTCATTATCACATTGGCTGATAAACAAGAACACAAAATCAGAATTGATAATTCATGCAATTTCCAATAAAAGATGAATGGCTACCCCACCGGCTTACCACTAAATCCTCCCCAGCCTTTTTTGCTTCAATGAGAGGGGTACATAGTTTATCTGGATTTCCATACTGAAACTGCATTGTTGGCAAGCTCCAGATCATTAATTTGACAATAGGTTCCGAACAATACATAAATTGTGTCTCACCTACCGCTATAGCTGCAGCATCTGCCAGAAAGTACATGAAATCTCCATCTATTTTTAGCTGAAAAAAGACAAAAGTCTTCATGTAACTCAGAAATACGACTAGAGATTTCACAATAGGAAAAAAAATCAGCAAGAAAACAATTGATTAGAACTAAAGACTAACATGTGAACTAAAGTTCTCAAACAAGAATCCACAACCCCCCCAACACACGCACACGCACACACAGATAGAAAGAGAGAGAAAGCACTTCTGGACATATATGACCAGTTTGATATCTAAGGACAAAGATTTCACACTATCCATCTTTCTGTCTCAGGCCAGTTAGGACTTCAGTCTTTCGGAATTGGTATTATGGGAACATTAAAACTTATTAAACATACAGATCCCAACTCTTGCTGTTAGAAAACTCAAAAAATGCAAACCTTCAAAATGGACTCATTTAATCAAGATCTCACTAACCCACTTCTGGTATGCGAATAAAAGATAAAAATAAAGATCAATAGTGCTCTGTGTGCAGTGCGCGCATGCTGTTCATGTGGACATGTTCATTGATCACCTGTTTTCAGGTCTAGCATGTACCACTTAAGAGATAAGATAGTCCCAATTTTCTTTTGGCATTCTGGTTATCTTCAATTGACCTTTTGGTTCCTAATTGACCACTTTTATGATGGTAGATATGGAAACGCAAGAATTAAGAGTGAATCTAAAATTCCCTCCATCTCACAACCTGTCCCACAAGAAAATATTCCCTCTACCCCAATACTAGTAGACTCCCTTCCTTTAGTAGTTTTCCCTACAAAATTGTGTCAATAATTAAAGATCACCCAATTGCCAGATTCTGAAAGTTAACTAATGATTTTGGGATATCCAAAGGATTCCATGTAAGTCAATCCTAATATCACCATATATCTTGGGAATATAGCAACTAGCAAGGCAGTCATTTCATATTTTGATAATCTGGATTGTAGATAAGCTCTTAATCCTTCCCCCCTTCAAGAGAAAACAACGTCCCTTGGGGGAGGATTTGACTCTCAATTTCTCCTAATAATTGAAGACTGTAGATCACAAACCAAAAGTGGCACCCTGTTAGATGTTTTTCAACACACATAAAGCAAGAAAAATAAGTGGATTGCTTCTATCTTTCAGTTGAAGCATTTGCCACCCAGTTCAGTTGACCCAGACAAATCATTTGAGTTGCAACATCAAATGACTACTAAATAACAGCAGAAACCATGTAAATCAAATTCAAAGATATTGTTATTGGTGATGAGATAGAATATCATACCTCCAGAGCACCAAACAATGATTTTAACTCATTGGCATTAGATGCAAGCCTTTCCTCAACTAGATGAGTAATTTCTTGTAACACAGACTTGCATTCAGGACCAGCAGACTCACCAATCTGCAATAGGCAGAGCCATTAAACATATAAATAACAGCATGACTTACAAATGCATTAAAAAACACAAAACACCAATCTTTACCTGCTGATCAAATTCAGTGAAGTTGTAAACAGCAAGAACAACACCAGAGCTGGCAAGACTTCCACAAGTCAAGTGAGGAAACTTCAGACGAAACCAGGCACTAAGAGCTCCAGAATACGAAACACCAAAGACAAACCATGGATTATCAGCTGCGGTCCTATTGAACCTGGCATTCAAGGATTTCTGCAAAAAGTAGCAATGCGAAATCTTTCACAAAATAGCAAAAGAAGACATCAAAACCAGGAAGAAAGTACGTGAAATAGTAAAGGTAAGTTTCTCAATCTTCAAGACAAGTAAAAATCCAACCTTTCGATTCCCTAAATACTAAAATAGCAAACAAACTAATTACTTAAAAGAAAACTAGAATCTAACCGATTCAGCAGAAGAGTTCACCTGATAATAATCACGGAAAACAGCTAAATCAAAAAGTGCCTGCTTTGAAGAAAGAAACCTCAGATTCTCAGTGGTCAAAGATTTGAAAGGGGAACTCTTCCCATAGTAACGATGCTCAGGAGACACCACTGCAGCTTCGAATTTCTTTGCCAAAACCTATCAGTCAGACAAATTAACTAAAGGGTTCACCATTTGTAAGAGGTTGGCTAACCAGGTGAAAAGTTCAGTTAATTTAGCAAATATAAATAGTGCCATGACCGCAAAAATATATTGTAGAAACACGAGGTTAATTACAGCGAGGTAATCATTGGATATCCCTCCGCATTCCGATTCACCGCAGATTTTCAAGAAAATTGGCCCGTCGGGAGCCCGAAAATGGTCTAGGAACTCATAGTAACGCTGTCTGAATTGCCGGTGATCCTACACAACAAATTCCATAGCAACCAGCAAAGGTAGATTACAATTTCTGAAACCAGAAATATAAACGCAGAAGTACTACCACTAGTAGAATGTAAAGGGGTAAAGGAGACATTACATAAGGGGAGAAGTGATCGAGAGTTTGGTTGAACCAGAGAGCATCTCTGGTCAAGTATTTGCTGCTGCTGTTGCCACTGCTGAGGTGGTTGCTGCCGGAAGCCGTGATCGTGCGGTCAAAAATGCGTGATAAAATTCCGGCACCATCGGTAAAGGTTGGGGAAGACAGGAAGAAAATGAAGGTCGCGATGAGAAACAGCTTCTGCTGCTGCTGCTGCTTCATCACGATTGATGGCTCTTTTTCTAAGCTTGTGCCCTTTCACCAGTTTATGGAGCCTGGACTGGCTATTCAGCTTTTCTTTGTAATTAAGGTAGTATGATGTACGTATAAATAATGTTCTGGTGGAATATTTTCCTCGTAGGTGTAGATTTCTTTTTCTTAATGAGGGTGCAAAAGTATTTTACACAGGAGAAATTAAGAAAATTAAAAAAAAAATTTGTAGAAGCACATTTGACATTTTTTTTTGGACTATTATATGTTTTGTTAAAGAAAATATACACATTCCTTGATCAATTATTCATCGGGGCCCCATGAGCGTGGAACTTTTGTTGGGAACGAATAAAGAATTTGCTGCTGAATGAATAAATAATAATTTGGAGGTATTGCAACGAGAAATATATATGTCGGAGCAACTATTAGGAAGTGACTTTATTGTTAGCAGTTGGTACAAGACTCATAGAAAATTTTTATGTAGATATATAAGGATCTACCTACTAATTAACACGTTAAATGGAATTAAGTGAGACCTTTATTTGAAAACTTTTTATTGGTGCGAGATTAACTACTAGGAATGAATAGTAATTAGTCAAGACCGACATAAAATTTTTCATATTGCATCCATCCAGTGAGTTTAATGAAATCAGTCATGCTTAAATATCTCTCATAAATTCTAGGAGTAGCAATTTCCGACACAATCTGAAAACACGACACGAACCTAACACGAAATTAATGGGTTTGAGTTGAAATTTCGTTTGTTCGGGTCAGAATTGGGTCGAATCCGAAGAACTCGAAAAGAAAACGGGTCGAATTCGAGTCAACCCGTGGATGATCCGATATGACCCGATAACCTGTTTACGAATTAAAAATAATTTAATAAACATAAAAATAATTTTATCTAACTAAACTAAGTTATTCTTTTTTTCCAAAGGTATTAATCACTTAATCCTAAATGAATTTATTTAAATTGTGTAAAGTTGAAATTATTATATTTGAACAAATAATGTATTATATTATTTTTTTACTTTTATACTGTTTTAATTTATTTTATATTTGGTTTGGGATAAAACACTTTTATGGTGTTTTAATTTATTTAAAATTTGGTTTGGGATTATTTATTTAAAATTTACACTTTTATGGTGTTTTAATTTATTTAAAATTTGGTTTGGGATTATTTATTTAAAATTTACACTTTTATGGTGTTTTAATTTATTTAAAATTTGGTTTGGGATTATTTATTTAAAATTTACACTTTTATGGTGTTTTAATTTATTTAAAATTTGGTTTGGGATTATTTATTTAAAATTTTATTACTTGATTATGTAATTAGTCTTGTGCGAAATTGATTTTATTAGAAATTATAGTGATAAATTAATAAATTAAAATTAAGTTTCGGGTCATTTCGGATTGACCCGCCAACCCTAAATTTTCGAGTTCGAGTCAGGTATCTTAACCCCGTTTCGGGTTGGCGGGTCAGGTACAGGTCAATGAGTTTTCTGTTATACTCGAGTCTCAACCCGATCCGCCAATCCGATTTGGATCCGATTGCTACCCCTAATAAATCCTACCTCGACAGCCTTAAATTCAACGGCAGCTGTGTAGTATACTAGTATTCATCCAAAATTCTTATCCAAAGGGGGAAAACAAACTTGAGACACGAATTGGCTGAAAGGCCAGAGCCAATAGTATAAACTTAAAAGACTGCCCAAAGAGATTATTTCCCTAAAATACACTAAAGCAGCAGGCAACTTGAGACAAGTATCTCGTGCTTTTGTCTCTCTAACATATATCTATAACCGCAAACAAGATACAAATGTCAAATTACACTTGATGATAAGCCATGTCTTCTTTAACAAAATCACTAATCTACCCATTATGTAGTCTGATATAATCTACTTCCTTAGTGGCATTCGCAAATCTTTTTCAAGATTCTAAGGACATAGTCAGATCTCGACAAAAGTAGAGCCAGGAATGTCATCAAGGGAGGAAATTAAAAGAAAACAAAAACAAAAGTAAGAAGCACGCAAAACAGTAGAAATAAGCTTGGACGTTGTGCTTATATGGTCTTGAGTTGCTTTAGCCCATCCTCAGCAGAAAAACGATCTTCCACAGCTACAATTCCTGTTAAACATAAGACATATATATGGCAATGCTTGAGAAGACAAGTGGTCAACTACCAACCATTAGATACAATAGTAAGAAAGTTCTCCAATAAAATTGACAAAATTCAAAGATCTGGCTCTTCTAAACAGAAGAATCCATTTTGAGCAATTATGACTGGATTTCATTTTTTTGTAACACTAAAGCACAGAAATTTGATTTACTACTACGAAACAGGTGGTCTCCAAATTCTCCATTTTGCAAAATTTACTTGAAGCTTTCATGAAATTCAAAACCGAAATCTGATGTCCTGGTTGACATGCATTGCTCTTTCCAAAACTAGTGTCTTGCCACCTCCCTCCTGCAAGAGAGCTTGTGACACTAATTTCTAGCATATATACAGGCCACATTTTGCATGTCATAAATGTGCAAAAAATTTTGCAGGGTTACTAGCATGACTACAAATAGAATGGAAGAAAGGAATTGTAATTTGAATTCTCAGATAATATTCGACATATACCTGTAGCTCAAGAAATACATGCTTCAAGAGTTCTTCACTCTATCTACTCAATTCTGTTCACTCCCATAAAACCAAAAATCTATCGAATACTTTCAGATACAATATTGTGCATGTCTAAGAAACAGAATGCTGTTGCTCAAGACAGTTGGCAAACATTAGTAGAATCATTCATAAACAAACATCATGAAACTTGTTTCAGTTTTAACACCTCCGAGAAGCCATGAAAGTGTATAGACTTAAAAAGGCCTTTGCACTGGTATTGCAGATTAAACTGAAAAAGATACAGATTATTGATTAGTGAAATTAACCTGACCTGATTATTTGAAGCTTGACCATGTAGGCGATTTGGCTTCATATTCAAATCTATCATTTGAGTTTCCACCTGGGCATGCCCATCAGTACTGCCATCTGAAATCGGAATAGAAGGGACCTTGTGATTCTGATGTTTATCTCCAACCACTAGTTTATATGACGGACCATATTCCCTCATGTTTTCACCTTGATCTAGGGTTTGCGTAGCTGGCTCCTCTAAACGGGCAGGCTTATCTCCAGGAAACTATATGCCAAATAACAAGAAGAAAGTTCTTATGGGGATTTCAGTAACTGCAAGTAAAACAACCAAAATCTATTTAGCAAAGAGTGCCAAACCTCAACTCTCTGCCTCAAAAGGAGATATCTTGCATGTGTTCTTTTACCTCCAACATGAACAATCATATCACATTGCAAACAGAGAGAACTTCCATCTACCTCACAGTAAAAGAATGCTAGACATACAATCCAATAAGGATTAAAAGTCTAATTGTCAATAACAGTCCATGAAGACAGGAGAGATACTAGTGGATAACCAAAAATATAAAAATTTCCATACCAGGTGCATTCTCACATATGTCACACTGAGGAACATCACTAGGATTAGCAAGCCCAACTCTCACGTGCCTACTAGCAAGTTTATTACACATGTGAACCTGAAATCCCAAATTACAATATCTTAGATAGTGTGCCCAAAATTAAAAAGATTAAATGCCATAGCCTGTTACTAGGATTTCTGGTCAAAGGTCATCATATAAAACCATGAAGAGTACAGTCTTAAGATATTCTGACGCATGCAGCTAGTAAACTAAAAAGTGAATAGCAATCAAAAGTATGCAAAAACAATGAACAGATAGTGCGGATTGCAAAGACTAAATTTTCTGCAAAGCAATATTGTGCTCGCTATGACCAAGTTGCAACTAGTCTTGATTGTGGAATGGATGTCCTAATGCCAAAATCAGCAGAAACTCAAAGATTTGGTTTCCATTATACGTAACAGGTTATAGTAAAAATTGTAACCTAACCAATTTCCTAATATAATATTATTGGTTTTGTGTTGATTAATAATTTGATTTGTGTTCCTTTAGACTCTACCAATATAGGATTAGATCCAAGAGAATTGTAGGTGGCTGAAGATATTTACATGTGAAAAAGCTTTAATATGCCAATGATTTTTAACAGCTGGTTTCCACCACAGAATTGACATAGACAGTGAAACCAGCAAGACAAAAAGCATTTAATAAGTCCCAACCCAGGTAGTGAGATGAGACTATCTGATTTACATGCACCATCTGGCAAATATGAGAACCACAAAGAGACAAAAAGGATACAAGAGGGCCTAGGGTAGTCAATGCCATAGTGAGTAACTCTCTACAGAACACAACCACAGCCAAAATGTTCTTCTCGATGCTTTACCTCCTCAGCTCATCTTTTCTGTTCTGCAACTAGGACACATGGCACACCACAGACAAACAGGCAATCTCTACGTCATTGTATTGATTATGATTGTAGTGTTGTAGGGATGAAACAAGGTGCAGAGAGTGATGGACCCAACTTGATCTATGAGATTCAATATCTCACCCAATCAATCTTAAACAGATTATTAACCTAAATGCACTGTATTTCTGATAACACAACTGATTCCTTGAGCAAATCAGACAAATCCAATTCTAAATGTTGGCTGTTAATCCACCAACAGACATTCCTTTCCTTTTCCACAATTGAAAATAAGAATACGCATTAATAAATTACTACAGTCAATCAGCCTCCAAGTCTTAACATATAATAAAACAACCATGAAACATGCTGATAAACATAGACTGATCATAGAACTGCTGCTACCATCACGCAACCACAGATATATAACACATTTAAGTATATGTGGGAGAGGAGTTTAACAATGTTTATTTAATAACCAAGACTCTCGCTTATCTCTAATAATCTTCATATGAAGTTCAACAACCAAGACTCTCCCTAATCACTTAATAGTTTTTCGTCCTTTTCCTCCTCTTCATCATTAGAATAGTGGACTTTAGGATCTGCTTCAACTTCAACCCAAGCAATTTAATCTTCAAACTTCTCCTCCTATTGATAAGGTTCTCTCTTTTCTGCAACTCTCCAATATATACACATTAGACAAGTAGACAAGTCCTTTTACTGGCGATAATAAAATTTTTACAGCCCCAGCCCACAAGGGGATGAACGTCCCCCATGGCAGCTAAACAGCTGGGGAAACTAATGGCCATTTTCCTCCTTTGTTGCAGCCAAATAGACAAATGGCCATTAACTTTCCCAACTCTTTGGCTGCGCCAAGCAGGAGGTTCTATCAAAATCCTACGGTAGCAAGTTGGGACTCGTCCACTCGTCAAAAGTGCACGGTTGCAGAAAGGAACAAAAGGAGGTGGTTGTTTGATCATTATTCCTGCTCTCCCCCTTCTCGACTAAATACACTTTCCTCAACTAAATACAACAGAAAAAAACAACCGCATACATAACCCACAAAACTTGTTACCTAAGAAACAATTTTGTCAATAAATTACCAAAGTAAATTCTTAATAAACTGAATAAGTAACATATCAGTAACTGGACGAAAACAAGAACTTCCAAATAAAACAGGCATCTTAAATCCGGGAACTTCCTTATGGACTTCGGTTTAATTATGTAAACAATGAACTTTCTATCATGCGATGATAGTACAACAATTACCTATAAAAATTTAAACTTTAAGCTAGAAAGCAAATGAAAAGAGAAACAAAAAATGAAAGTGTAAAACACAGATGACCTTATCATCGCAGGAGCGGCAAAGAGCAGCCTCATCGGCGGCACAGAAAAGGATGGCCGCAGCACTCTCACACACGTCACACAGCGTCCGCATACTTCATCTCTTCGATACCACAATATTAGTTATGCTAGTCCCACACATTTAAACCAAAAAAATTTTAAAAACAAAAAACTCCTGAATCAAGAAGGAAACCAAATATGTATATATATAGTCTCCTGGGGGGCTTAAAGACTGATTGAGACAAGAAACACAAGAATCCCACCAACCCTTCTTATGGAGCCCAATATCAAGCTGAGTTTTGAAGTACTATTACACTAACATATCCATGGTGATCGCGTTGTTTTTTTTATTTTCTGTAATGGTGGTGAGATTGCGGGAGACAGTGGAGGTGGAGCTGAGGTAGTACAGTCTCAATAATAATGATGGATTGAAGAAGATTGGTGGGCGGATGGGTGAACCTGAACAATAAATTAAATGGGGATATGATCAATGATGGGACTGAGGATCAGTGAACCAAAAAACCAACGAGGATCTCAAACAACAAACAAACAGTAGTTAACCTGGACCGACCGACCAAGTGTCTCTTTGTAGAGAGTAGACCACTGAAAGATGGGGGAAATTCCAGAAATTTAAGAAAGGGAAAGGAAGGAACAACGACAAATAGTACAGAAATGTGGGGGGGCTGTGTGTAACTCAGGCAGAGCGTGGCCACAGAATCAAAAGGAGGGGTGCGGGCAGGGCAGGGGTAGTGGGGCTGGGAGCCGTGGAAATTCCCACAGATTAATTCTCGACCACCACTTACATATCTAAGCCCTGGCCCATGTCCTACACCGGATCATCTGGTCGACGCTTTCTCATTCTACTGCTGCTACACATTTTTACTTTTTGGATCCCCTAAATCGCAACATATATTATTATTTCTTTCATTTTTTTTTTTGGGGAAGAAAGGGAGAATGAAATGAAAAAAAAGAAGAAGAGAGAGTTCCTTTGGATAATTGGAGAATAGTCCCTCACCTTTTCCAAGTTATTGTTTTCAAGTCCTTCGTAATTGAAATGGCTCATTTTGGTTCTTGATCAAGTGTTCAAGTCATATCCAAGTAGTTAATTTGTACGTAAAGTTCTTAGAGATAACAATACGAGTGATTATTTAGTGGCGAGGGGCATTTATATATTGCAATTAGAGTCGTCTTGTTAGTTGTATAAATAAGATCAGCTTAATATATATATATATATAGGTTAACATATTGAAAAAATGAACCTATTTTGATCCGCAAAATCATTTTGATAACTTCTCTACCTAAAAATTTCTCCCACACCCTTGATATTTGGAGGAAGAGATTTAAGTTTCTTTACCCCAGCTCTCATTCTCAGCATGGCATGTTTGATCTGGCTTCCCAAGTGAGCTTTTTGGGTGTTTGTCTAAAACTTTACTGTAACTTACTGTAGAAGTTTTTAAAAAAATTTTTGAAGTGTGTAAATTTTTGAATATTTTGAAGTGTATAGTTCAAAATTTTTGAAGGTTACTATAACTAAAGTTTTTAAAAAACTTATAGCAGACAAACTTTTGACAAAAAAACTCAAGTGCCAAACAGGTTGTTTCATTCATATGTTGTATAACATGTACTTTGCAATTAGTATTGCTGTATTTTGCTCCCTCTTAAACTGATTAGCACCTGTAGCGGGAATATACAAAAATGTTTTAGCAGTTGATCAATAATTCAATACTGGCTAAAGAAGGGACATATGTGGGGGCGCTCATCTGTTAGCTTCATTAGCTATGAGCTTTAGAGACATGGGATAAAACTGAATCTGTTTGGAAGAGGGTAATGACGATGTTTTCTTGTATTGATGATAATCAAGATTAATGATCCAGCTGCAACCTTGATGATTGCAGGAATGAAGCGATCGATGGCTTTTGTGTGTTAATGAAAATGAATACATTTGTTGCCATTATGCGCACCCAAATGCAGCAGCTATGCATGGAAGGAAAACACCAGGTTTTGCCAAACTTTTCATGATATATCAAAGATCAATCACAAGTTTCACCAAACACATGCATTGAAGCAGTGGTGGGCTGGTTACATGGAGCCCAGTGGATTTCAATTGGGACTTAGAAGCTCGTGATAAGTGTACTATTTTGGACCTCAATCTATGGATTGAGAACTTATTCAATTCAATCTTTGTCCAAAATTCCTTTTCTTTTCATTCTCAAAACTAAAGTAAGGAACAAAATGCATTGACGTAAGATGCAGGAATACTAAAAACTAAAATAAAGCTATAGATAATCTAAAAGGATTAATCTTCTACACACTGACAGTATATACACTTTCATCATTAAATGCACGACATATAATTCGAATTTGAATTTGAAGTCCAAATTTTACATATATGTCGTGCATCCAGTCGTAATAGTATATACACTGTCAGTGCATATAAGATTTACTCAATCTAGAAACTTCCAAGTAATGATAAACTCCAATAAGTAAAAGGAACATTTTAACATCAAAAGTAAACATAATATCATTTTTAACAAGCTTTAATTGTAACCTTTCATACTTGTAATATAGGAGTTACAAAAGTACATAGATAAATAGAGAGATATGCTTACTGAATCTCGTACGCAGATTATGAGTGATGCATCAGCTAATTAAGACAAGGCGACACAACCACGGGGATAAACGCATAAAGATCACAATTAATATTTCAATATCTAAACATCTAACAACAAACAACCAAGGCAAAACTAGAGTACTATTATTACCAACTCCCTCTAAATGAGTTGGCCACCACATTAATTGTGGGGTAGGAGCAATGATGGAGCCAAGGGGGGGCAGAGGGGGGCCATGGCCCCCCCTAAGTTTTGAAAATTTTAATTCATAATATGTAAATATATGTATAAGTTAAATGTGGCCCCCCCTAATTTTTTATAATTTTAGTTTATATTATGAGAGCTTTATATATATATATATATATATCTGTGTGTGTATATGAATTAGCCACCTTTTGATTTAATTTTTTCTTCAAAAAAAAGTTATTTATTTTTTATTGTACTAATTATTTAACATTCAAAAAATTAAACATATAATTTGATAATCCATAGTAAATTGACCCAATTTGATGTATTATAATGAAAGACTCAATTCATAATTATCAATGGGCTAAAATAAAAATAATTACTTTATTGGTCCATATACAAATATACACCTTAGCCTAATTGATAAAAAATTTAAAATTAGTGATCTATCCTCTTGTTGACTCATATACAAATATACAAATAATTACTTGAAAGCTTGGTGAAAACAAGAAATTGAGTGATACATCCTGTTATTGGCAGATTGATTATATTTGTTCTCACTCTTTCTGTATTAACTGCAACTATAGAACGTACATTTTCAATTGTGAATATAATCAAAACAAGATAAAAGATAATTTCTTGAATGATTGTCTAACAATGTACATAAAAAAAAAGGATGATCAAAATTTAGCACCGATTCAATTATAGATGAATTTAGTTCTATGAAAGAACGTAAATCTCAATTTACTTTTAATAAAAGAGGATGAAATTTCAAGGTATATTAACATAACTTTTATCTTTTTTTAATTGAAAATAATTATATTTATATTACATAGTTATATTTTTGTTTTTGCACAGGTGACATATTGGAGCATCTTCTCATAATGTACAACTTAAGTGGTTTGTGATGTTATAAGATATTTAATCAAATGTTATTTCTTATCTTAATTTTAGTTCTGACTATGCTACATATTTATAAAATAGATATACCTTTATAATTAAAATTAAAATTTGATATTTTAAGATGTCATATATTTAAATAAATAAAAATTAGTTTGAACATAACATATTAAGATAATTTTGATCGAAATAATTTTGGCCCCCCCAAGGAAAAAATCCTGGCTCCGTCACTGGGTAGGAGGTCAAGGATTCAAACCTTGCCTCCCTGAATCCTTGACCTCCCATCAATGCGCCTTAATATGATATTTGTTCTAAATTTATATGAGTGGTCTGATGATAGTTTAGTCCCCGTCAGGTTCTCCTCACTCCCCCACTCAGTTGGGCCACCCCATAGAGTAGAGTAGGTTCTCCCCTTTAGGAGTAGGAGTCGGTTAGGTTAGACTAGATGTGCCATTGCGTTAAAAAAAAAGAAAAAAAAAAAAGAAGCAATCCTGGGAGAAGAAAATGCACTACCGAAAGTCTCAAACAGGCTAGTAAAACCTGCAAGCGCAATTCTCACCAAGAAAATGATTGATAAAGAGTAACGAAAATATACAAAGCCAGGACATAGTTTTTGGCTAGAAGCTTCTTAGCAGACTCTCAATGGCTGCGTATCTTCTATTATTCCATTCCGACTGTTGATATAATTAATTGACACAGCTTTATAATTAAAAAAAAAAAGACACAAATTTATAATCGTTATGCATAATTTTACATGTTTAGTTCCTGGAGCGGGAAGGATTAAACCAAATGTTTCATGCAGTACACATGTAAAAAAGTGTATCACCTCAATCTTACAAAACAGATAGAAATCAACCAATATCCTTACATGACTCACATCTTAATCATATGGTGCAATAGAGTTTTGTCAACTTGAAATTGATCCCTTTTATGAAGAGGGAACGAACAAGCATTGGCAAGAGATAGAGAGAGAGCTAGCAGACCAGGTTCATCCATGGATTTTCAGAAGGAAAAGTTCATCATTTCCGTGGTCAAGCTCTCCATCATGATAGTCTCCAAGACTAGAGCACATGAATTTGTTATCCCTCCCATCTTGTCGTATTTTACACTGCTGAAATTTGGCTTGAAGGGGCAGGGTGAAGAGATTGGAAGGACTGGAAGATTTTCACAGTTGCAAACTTCAATCATATAGCCATCAGGGTCATGGAAGAACACTTGATCAACCTTGATCCCTTCATCCTCCACTACTGCGGTCACGTACTTCATTCCCATGTCTTCTAATCTCCTCCTCACGAGCTTCACATCAGTGCACTGCATGCATTCAAAATGCCTCCAAGTTAACAACAAAAATGTGTTTTTGTTTGTGTGTGTGTGTGTGTGTGTGTGTGTGTGTGTAAGGGAAGTAATTGAATGGTTGTTTACATAATAATTTCATTGTTCTTCCTTCTTATTGCAAATTTAGGATGGGAATAAAAAGAGAGAGCGAAAAAAAATGAAAAGGACCCTTCATTATAATTTCTTACCTGAAAGGAAATGTGGTTATCTTTTGGATCAATGCGACGCGGTTCAATTGAGGTCTGGTACTCACAATCCATGGCGTCTCTTTCAATGAGATGAATGCCGATACCATAATTGTACAACCTAGACAGCCAATTTACATCATCGACGAGTCAATTGTAAATGCGAACTCAGAAAACAAGCATTTAAAGAAGGAAAAAAAAAAAGAAAAAAGTTACGAGTAGAAATTAGATTAGAGAGACAGAGATAATTGGTTCTGAATTGCTAACCAAGCTCCATGGAAATCAAAAGAAGAAGGGCGTTTGACGAGAACAAAGCCCAATACATTAACATAGAATCTGACGGAAGCCCAAACAGATTTTACCACCAGTGAAACATGATTCAACGAGAGAAGAGGCAATGCTTGGCTGCTGCATACTTCCTCCTCAATCTCCAAAATTGCCATTCTAGCTTGCTAGCTGCTGTGTTGATTCGCTCGAACTCTTTAGTCTCCCTGTTTTCTTGATCTCCTGCACCTTCTGCTGATAGTGCCCTTTACTTTATATAAGCAGGACATCCAAAATTTTGTACGGGTAAAGGAAACTTCGCGGCAAATTCTGTGACTAATAGGACGAATGTTCATTATTCTTCACGGCTCTTGGACTTGCAGACAAAATTATACAAGTAAACAGCATCATCAAGTGAATACCACAGTACATGCTTGGGTTTTAACAGGACAGTGAAACCGGTAAAGTTTTCAGCCACGTCGGGCTATAATTCGCACCGAATCCAACGTAACATTTGGCCCCGTCTTCTCCCGAGTTCTAGATTACGCTATTTCAAAGCTTTTTAGTACCAACACATTATGATAATTACTTGGCACTGTACATTATGGCCCCTAACCTGATCAACAGAACAAAAAATGTACACATCATTTTGATCCCAACAAAGTTGTTCATCGCAGCAAACTAAGCCCGGTGGAAATGTTATGGGAGATTTAAAATCAAATTCGCAGGCTGTACATCGTCTCTGAAGCTGACCATCCGAATTTTTCTAATTCCAGTGATCATTTCCAACAACTGTTTTTCGCAAGGAATGCAGTGTAATATTGTCCAGTCAGTGGATTCAGTTCATAATTCATGATACTAAGTTTAGGGAAAACAGAAAAGTTGCCTTGACGCTGGCTAGGAGCTCCAAGAATGGATGGTGTTTGTGAACAAAATAGATAAGATTGTAACATCGCTTGCTAGCCAGTGTAGCAGTGACCACGTTCTGAAGGCTGAAGAAACTTCTTAGATGTTTACTTCTTGTCCTCTTCACTCCCTCCAAAGCTGAAGTCATGGCTCTTCAATGGTTTTATCTTACGCTTTCATCTTCTATCAATGCCTGTGTTTAAGTAGCTATTCTGATGATTTAACCGTGATCCTGAGAGTCGATGAAATGTAGGAGGACCACGCGAGTCCAGAACTTTAAAACAAACAAAATTATTCTATACTCGAATTGAGATATTTATTCTCCAAGAGTTCATGCAAGTTGGATTTGATAACTAATGAAGCCAAACTTAACCAAATTTAAACGGTATTTTGTATTTGATGAACTTTGAAAGTCGGCTCTATTAGCAGAAAAGTGAAATTTATATGTAAAAAATTTAAGCTATTCGACCTCAACTCCGACTAAATAAAACTTCGTTCGAACTCGACTCGAGAAGTAGACAAAATCAAGTTTGAATAAAACTTCAAATTAGTCAAAATAATTAAACAAACTTGAGTACAAGGATGTTTGATTTGTTTACAATCGTTTGCACTCCTGCGCAAGTCCAAACCAATATTGCTTTAAGACGATATTGCCAAAATTACTATATGTCGATTTATTGCAGCATGAAATGAAAGTCGCTTGTCACATTTAGCCCATTTTGCATCATCGAAATACACTTACGTATCATCTTTTCCCTTCTCTTTATATCTTCATGACCGAGAAAAGAATCAAAAGAAGAATCCTAGGCGCATATCTGACCATAGAATGCAGAAAGCAGAATATAAAAAAAAAAATACAAAATACAAAACAAAACAAGCAGCAACCAAGAAATTGAAATGAATTAGTTTCTGAAGAATTATTGCAGTTAGCTGTTCCAAACATCAGACGTATACATCCCTTGGAAGAATGTGACCAGCGAAAGGGCTCACGGGTAACGGGCCTGAGGGGTCGGTCCAAAAAGAAAAGCAATTAGACTTTTTTTTGGGCAATCAAGCTAGGAAGCAGCTCTTCACTCGACAAACAAACTGCGTAGATCGCAAGCGACCGATGAAACGGGGAAGTCGGGGGCTTTAGCGAAGTTTCCAGCTGAAAGCATTTTGATTAGGTTGACTAATTAAATTAAGAGTAAATCTTTGCTACACTGACGGTGTGTACACTATCAGTGTTGGATTCCTGACATGTGTGCAAAAGTTGAATTTCAAATTCAAATTTTGCATAGTTGTCATTCATCCAACGCCGATTATACACTGTCAGTGTAGGAAAGATTAATCCTTAAATTAATCATTATGGGGGAGTGCTGAGTAGACATCAGGCAACCCCCAATTAGTCAACTACACCTACCGGTTTAGTACAAAATAGGTTATCAAGGAGGTTATTATGTGCCTTCACCTGTTAGTTACTAACGTGCAAGACACTACTAAGCCACGATTAACGACATTAACCGCACCAAACTTGCTCTAGCAACCAAAAAACCTAATGTCCGTGCACTACTTTAATAAAATCCTTGGAGCTTTGAAGACTCAAAACTCTCGCAAGTTCGATCAATAGAAGGTTACCAACAACAATATTGATGCTTTCCCGTTGTCACGAACGAATTATTAATATCTGTTTCGAATTGAATCACTTGAAAATTCAAACTATATATATATATATTGTTGAGTTACGGTTGCCTTCTTCTTTTCAAGAAATAAGTACCGTAATAGTGTACTTTGTATTTGTAGAGGGTTATTAATTAGCCCTCAGCTATTGGACCTAATCAATCAATTAATGAATTAATTAAATGCATCGCGAA
This sequence comes from Coffea eugenioides, assembly GCF_003713205.1. Lineage (NCBI taxonomy): Eukaryota > Viridiplantae > Streptophyta > Magnoliopsida > Gentianales > Rubiaceae > Coffea > Coffea eugenioides. The sequence continues at coordinate 3,070,035 of NC_040041.1, forward strand.
GTGGGACAAGATTAGCTCAGTAACTTGAAACGGGGTCCATGGTACAGGACTTCCTTGATGGAAGTAGAAGTTGGAGGAACGATTTGGACCACAGGCACAGGTGACTCGTGCTACAAGTTAGGCCCTTTGCTGTATGTAACTGGACCTGACTATATGTACTTGTAGAAATATCTTTATCGTATGGCCAGATAATAAGGAAAAAACAAAAAAGAAAAAGTCATTATTAATTATCACCAGTCGAGTCACGGTCTAAACAACCCTACTTTTATTTATTGGTTGGTTGTAAATTCACTAAATTGTAATGGAGGAAGCGCCCTTCTTGTGCGGGAGTGGGACTGTTTGCTTTCATGGGCCAAACACGAGACGGACTTTGCTGATACTTCCAATTGAACTGAACATGGTAACAGACTTGTAGCGAAGTTTCATCATTATTCTTTTTTTTTTTTTTGAAAAAAAAATCAATTTCGATTTCTGAATTACGAACCAAACAATTATATGTTATCATGCTTGCTATTGTTCCTTTGGTGAACTTCATTAATCAAAAAAGAAGAAGAAGAATCATTTCAAGATAGAAAAGGACCACTGTTGATAATTACGGCTTTGTGACTTTCATCCCAAAAAATCAAAGGCATTCATTCGGCTCGCGGGGATGTGGTTCAAACTTTCGAAATTTTTAGAATGCTGATAAAAAAATAATAATAATTAAAGGAGTTGAAATCAGAGGCTGAGCTCGTTTGCATTGAATGTTTTTATAGAAAAATTTATTATAATGAATAAACTGTATATATAAGATGAAAGGATAGTTAAAAAAATATATTATGAGTATAGTTTTTTTATAAAAAAAAAATTAAATTGAAGCCTCACAATCCAAACAGAAACTATGGAAGTGTTTGGATTGCAATTTTTTTTAAAAAAAATTATTACATTTTCCGTGAATATATTTTCTAATCACCTTTTTACATTACATTTATTAAATTGTTATAGTAATTTTTTTATAAAAAAATCCAGAAAAAATGTAATCTAAACTTCCAACAATATCAATCGTCGCTTAGATTGATCGTAACCAGTAACCTAAAAATCACTCTAAAGATTTTATTATGTAGGACAGGTCCGAAATTGTGGGTTTCTGACGATCACATATTATCAGCATGATCAATAATGATTTTGGTCCCACAAATTCTAAGAATATTTTATTTATTGTTGCTTCGAAAAGGTTTGATCATTGTGCACAAAGCCACTCATGCCAAATTGTTTGTAATACGACATTCATACTGGGCAGTCCTTAAGTCAATTGTGCCCCCCTGTTCTCCAACGCCTCGCTTCTTTTTGTTCTCTAAGTCTTCGGTCGACTTAGATTTCTGGGACCTTCCTAGCTTCAAATTCGATTGGTAAGTATTAAAAAAAAAATTTGAACGTTAAATTGGTCAATTAATTTTTATTTCTATGGTACACATGGCCCGTGACTGCCAATTCGCGATTCCCTCCCACAGCTTTTGAGAAGTATACATGACAGGCCAAAAATGTCAAAGTCCATTAATTTACTTATAGAACTGCTTCCCCTTCAAAATTGTCGCAACTATCTCCTTGGACAATTAATATTCCACAGTTTTTTCAAAAAGTCCTCTCAAAGAGGGTAGCTGTATAGACTAATTAACACAACCGACTAAAGGTGCATCTGATAAAACTAAAATTTGAAATATAAAATCTGAATATGTTAAATTACTAGATTATTATAAAGAATTTATCGTTTATTGTTTTGAGTAAGACTTGCCTAAACAACTCAAAACCACTTAATTAATTAAAATATTCTATTTTTTGTTATCAAATGTGTTTGTCTGTCTCAACCCATTAAACTTAAACGCTGAATTGAACTATTAAATAGACCCTAAGCAAGAAGAATATATATATAAAAAAAAAAGAGGAGTCGCACAAAATCAATGCTTACTACAGACATAAAGGATTACAGGGAAATGTTGAAACTAACATCATATTGGACTAGAAACCAATAGAGACTACTGATTAATAAAATAATTTGGCTCATGGCTCCAATTCTGTATGACACCTAATTCTATTTGATAATTCAATTTAGCACTTAAATTTATTAGATTCAAATATTTAACATGTTTAACTGCGTTTGATAACCAATAATTAAACATTTGAATTGATTAAGTTGCACCGAATTTTTTACACAAAATTTGCTCTAAAAAATAAGTGATAAGTTATTCACAACTTATCACTTAATGCGACATACAAAATAAAGTATCAAATTTAGTATTTAACAATTTAATAAATTCAAACTTCAATTTTATCAAATATACTATAAACCTGCCTAATGGCTATAAATTCTGTACGACACTAAATTTTGTTGCAAACTACCGAAATTTATGAACATCACTCTTTTCCCAAAAGCTGCATCAGTAAATGTATACTTTTTTTTTCATAACTATAACAATTGTATAACCTATTCTATCATAATCTATAAGCGAAGGAGAGTCTAAGGAGACTTTGTATGTTAGGAGTTAGGAGGTATGCAGATCTAACTAAATTAAAGGAGTGTTACGACACCATCTTTAGTTTTTTTTTTTTTTGCTGCAAGCGAAATTTGAATTCCCACCTATAGTCCAAAGAGCGACTTAAGTCCCTTCCTGGGTGGCGAATGAGCTTTCAATAAATGTATACTCTCTCGTAGTCATACATGTGTCTCTGCAATTTTTGCTCCCAACTCTCAATTCCTCAATCCCTTGAATCTATCCGAATTGTACAAATGCCTTATCATCAGGCCGTGATCCCATTTTCTCACACAATTAATGGCATCATTTTCTCCTTTGCATGCAATAGGAATCTAAAGGCTTCACCTAACTGAATAAAGGTTGACAGGTAATGGCGGAATGCAAACACAGTTTCTCTGTCTCTCTGTACTGTAACACTCATTTCCTTGTGACACATGCACTGTCATGAATACAATCTTTCTCGTGTGGATGAATGGTCATGGTAAAAAGGGGCATTGCTCTTTCCAAGCACATGGCTTGTAATGTTACTAGTAATTTTTTTGAGTCAAAGAGGGCCCCGCACCAACTCCCTCGATAGTACCTTTCAGTTTCAGCAGCTTTTTGCTTTGCATGCCATAGCTTTGGCCTTCTCCACAAAAAATATTCGGTGGTCAGTTGGTCGCCATTATAGCTTACAATTTTGGCAGAAGCTTAACATAATCAGTAGAGCAATCACATAATATTTTATTGCAATTCCACATTGTTGATGTTAATTAATTAGGAACAATCATGGTCCGGAATATTGGAGAAATAATATAGTACTCCAGCATCTATTATGAAGTGGAATAATGATTAAGGAGGAGGAATTTCGACTCCATTCTCTTAATTTTTTTTAAATATTAATTGCCTATTGTCAAATGGCAGTTTTCTCCACTCTGCCGTAAAAAAAAACAGAAAAAGTCTTTCCGCTTCAAAGGTTCTAGGTTCAAATTCTCTTCTTCTCTCCCGATTTCTTAAGTTTCGTTGTTTTTCTTTTCTGGAACGGTATATCCGTCAAATAGAAAATTCAGTGATAATGCTGACGGAAGATCTTGTTAAGAAATTCTTTGCCAAGTTTACCTGCCACCACTTAATTTTCATTGATGTAATCATCGAGTACAACACTATTTTAAGTACAGGGGCTGTGCATTTTTTTTTTTATCTACTCGGGGGTATTCGGATTTCGGATATGCCGGACCCGACTAATCCTCCTGATACCCGAGAGGAGAGACCCCATCCCCTTCGAATCGGTAACTACTGGGACTCGATCCCTAATAGAGGAGAATGGACAACGATTCCTAAGGAGGCTCCCGTGATTAAGCGAGCTGCCCAGGAGGGCCCTGTGCATTCATTCGTTCCTTTCTCCGGTTGAAAGTTCAAAGACGTCATGTGCAGTGGACCAATATACGTACTCTAAATTTTGACATTTGGTGCCAACTTGAAGTTTATAAATTACAAGAGAGCTTAACTTAAGAAAGAAAAAAGAAAAAGGGTAATACCTCTTTTTTGTGTTATTTAATGATTCTTTGTGCATGGTGTGAGAACAATTTTCGAAGGAAAAAAATAGCAGCGAAAATCTGTGTGTGTGTGTGTGAAATAAACAGCATGACCTTGAAGTTTGGATTGCATTTTCTGTCATTTTTCATAGAAAAATTACTGTAGCGATTTGATGTATGTGACGAAAAAAGATAATAGGAAAATGTGATCACAGAAAACGACGTAATTTTTCAGTGGAAAACCGCAGTCCAAACAAGGCCGCTTTTGTGGAATTTTTGATTTGAGAAATTGATGCTTCGAAAGGCAACCCCAGTGCTATCATGTTTTCCTTTTCTTTAAACGACACAATACAAAAGCGTTTCATCTGTAATCAATAAATAAATATCAGAGTTTAAATTATCAAATAGTAAGCGAAGTCTTGCTATTATATTATGAAATAAAAGGGAAACCACAGCAAAGTGATAATTTGACTCAATTAAGGTGCAAGTGAATAAATTAGGATTCTCCGATCCATATAAAGTAAATATGACTACAAGGGCATCAAACGATTAGGAAAAGTTTATGCTACAAGTCATAGCCAGAAGTGCAAGCTATATGTAACTCACCAAGATTGGATCGCATACATTTTTGATCTAGAAGAATATACTACTAAAATTTACAGGCTCACACTTTTGGTCAAGAGGAAAATCACATTATAAGACTAGACTATCCACCTATATACTACGTGCCATTTCACCCAATTATTGCAACCCTTCATTGCCAATTAATCAATCAGTAACCATAATTATGTGCAATAATGAGAGGAAAAGATAAAAGCACGAATGACAAAATAACCAATTTCGTTTGGGTATAACTATCAACTGGTGACAAAAATGACATGCACTGGAGTCGAGCCTCTCCTATCTTTCGTGAATTTGTTTAACCATTTGTTGGATCTGGTTGTTAGATTGCAAATGGCTCTGACAAAAATGTTAAGCCTGTAGAAAACTATGGTGCCTGCTGATGCCTCATGCTCATCAACCGGACACTGAAAAAAAAAAAAAAAAAAAAAACGACCCAACACCTTCCCTCCACCTTTTCATTCCTCCAAATACTAAATAATCCTACAATTTTGATTCACAGCTCTCTGTTTTTTCTGTCTCTCTCCTTATGCTACATTACCGCAAAAGGAGCAGAAGAAACAGAGAGTTTATGAACAGGAGATGGTGAAATACTAGAATACAAAAATCCTGGAAAACCATCACTATCATTTCTCCAACATTCTTGAAAATGACCCTGAATCTGAAATTTCTCTCTATTTCCAAGGTCAAGATTGGATTTTTATAGCAATTAAAAAAACCCCCAGGTAAGAGTTCTTCAATAGTAAGCATTTGTTTACATTACATTCTCAATCACAGCTAATAATGCATTTTACTAACCCAACGGAATAAGACATTCAAGAGAATCATCAAGCTTCGTTTTGACAGTCTGTAAACGGGGACCATTTGGCAAATATATAAATCATAGGAAAGAAAGAACATATAGAACCATGTTCAATGCATAAGACAAGACACTGGCATTAACATATGATTGGATTTCCATTGACTTATCATTAGTTTTTCTTGGTTTCCAGATATCTATCTATCTATCAATCATCATTATATGGTCGATTGCTGCCTTTTTTTGCCGGCCCTTTTGCTTGTTATGAAGAAAGAAATAGAGGCTGTAGAGATCAATCCATACACTTCTTGACAGGCAAATGTGTCGGTTCAAAGCATAGCCTTTTTTTGGTTCCATTTTTTTTTTCTGGGGTAGGTTGTTGTTTGCCGTGAGGATGGGCATAATGGAGGGAGGTGAGGAGGTGACGAGAGGTGGTCATGAGGAGTGTATATTTGTGTCAGTCAGACTGAGGCCTTTGAATGAGAAGGAGATTTTGAAGAATGACGTTTCAGATTGGGAATGCATCAATGACACTACAATTATCTACAAGAATGCTAATCTTTCTGCCTCTGAGCGGTCAATGTACCCTACAGCTTATACATTTGGTAAGGAGATGAATGTAAGACTTCAATTTCAGTCAGTTATTTTGATTGTTATGGTCTTTTATGTTTCTGATAATTCTTTAGATTTCAATTTTGTTGCATCTTGATGAAAAGGGAGGAAAATTTGAGTTGGAACTATCTTAAGGGGAAATTAAAGGTCACAGGCCTTTGTTAGAAACTTTTCCTTTTGGTATTTGTCGCTTGACTATGATCTTTTCCATCCTTTTTTTTTTCCAGTTTGGTCCTGAGGTGGCAAATGAGACTATTGAACATTTCTATGTGATCAATCTGCTTTAGCATTCTTATTTTTATCCTAATATAGAGTTAGTATGATTAATTTTCTACGTGAATTTTTTTTGTTTCTGTTATTCATGCTTAATTTGTCTATGCTGTTTCAGAACTGCTGCTCTGTTATGCTAGCAAGTGGTGCTGCTATAGCAGTATCGATTATGCCAGTGTTCATGACTTGGACACTCTTTCTGATTTTCCTTTGTTTCTGTTGTTTTGCTTCTAGACAGAGCTTTTAGGAGTGATTGCACCACAAGGCAGGTATATGAAGAAGGAGCTAAGGAAGTTGCTCTTTCAGTAGTTGGCGGAATCAATGGTAAGCACATATCTGAACTTCTTCTCTTTTTTGCCTCATTAGACTGAACTTTACAAGTTTCTTGGTGTTCTCAAGCTCAATGTATTAGTACTTACCAAAGATGATGTTCTTGTTAGCAACTCTTTTTGCGTACGGACAAACAAGCAGTGGAAAAACGTTTACCATGACTGGAATTACCGAATACACCATAGGAGATATATATGATTACATACAGAAGGTAATCTAAATCCCACTTATCATGAACTTCTCAGTATTTTGAGTTCTTTCTTTCCTGGGGTTATAATCTGTCTTCCACATCATGGCTTTGGTTTTCAGCATAGGGAAAGAGAATTCATTCTAAAGTTCTCGGCATTGGAGATCTACAATGAATGTGTTAGAGACCTCCTTAGCACAGATACCACTCCCCTTCGACTTCTAGATGATCCGGAGGTAAATGTCTTCCTATGGTGTGTGTTAGTATTCGTTTGGCAATTACCTTATTCTTGTCTACTTTAACAGCGAGGGACCATTGTTGAGAAACTCACAGAGGAAGTTGTAAGGGACTGGGACCATGTGATTGAACTCCTTTCTGTCTGCGAAGGTAAGAATAACCTGAGAAGTTCTTAGGGTCAGTCAGAAGCTCAATAGTTATAATGTTGTTTTTTTTTACTGTTTCAGCTCAAAGACAGATAGGAGAGACCGTGCTCAATGAGACAAGCTCCAGATCTCACCAAATCATCAGATTGGTACGCCTATTGGTTAAAAGTCCTTTGTTGTTTCCATTCATGAGCCCAAAACTTCAGAACTCAAACCACGCTTTCCTTTTGTTGACAGATGGTTGAAAGCTCTGCCCGTGAATTTTTAGGCAGGGAAAATTACAGCACTCTTGCAGCTACTGTGGTATGAACTTTCTGTTAGGTTGATTCTCTAAATTGGAAATGAGATATTGTTAACTGTTGATGAAGGCTGTGGTAATTTTTTTTGTGCTGTTTTAATTTAGAATTTTGTAGATCTGGCTGGAAGTGAGCGTGCATCTCAATCATTATCGGCAGGAACAAGATTAAAAGAAGGCTGCCACATTAATCGCAGTTTGCTAACCCTGGGAACTGTGATTCGCAAGCTAAGGTAAGTCTTTTATGCAGTTGCCAATGTGGCAAAAGAATTAATCTCAAGTCCCTGCTGCGTAATATATAACTAATGTCACCTGAACAGATCCAGAAATTTTGCTTGTTAGCTTGACACTGTTATGGCACTTTACCACTGATGTGCTGCATCTGACATTGACTAAATTGACTCTCCCTGCATAATGCCAATGACTCAACAAAGTTAGTGTTTTTTTTTTTTCTCTAAATTGTTCTAATTTTTAGCTTTCTATAATCCAGAGCACCTTTTGGACAGTCAAATTACTAATTTGGCTTCATGGCATCATTTCATTTTAATGCATCACAGAAGTATTACTCAAATTGTTCTGTGTTTGTAACTTCCTAGATAAAGAGGTAAATGTTTTCAGTGAGATAAAACAGTGAGAAGCTAATTCCAGGATGGTTGGAAAGAGTTTCTTTAGTTATTTAAGTTCCATATTTCAATTTTCTGTCCATTTTACAGGAAAATTAAAGATTAACTACTTTCAGGCATGTCGAAATTCTTCTAGCAACACCTTGACTGATGTACTGTTTCATTTATCCCGATTTATTTTTGCCTTCTCATAAATGATGCAGCAAGGGAAAAAATGGACACGTTCCCTTCAGAGACTCTAAGCTAACCCGCATACTGCAGTCATCCTTAGGAGGTAATGCCAGAACAGCCATCATTTGCACTATGAGCCCTGCACGAAGTCACATTGAGCAATCAAGAAATACACTTCTTTTTGCCAGTTGTGCCAAAGAAGTAACCACCAATGCACAAGTTAATGTTGTCATGTCCGAAAAGGCATTGGTAAAGCATTTGCAGAGGGAATTGGCCAGACTAGAGAGTGAATTGAGAAGTCCTGGAACTACTGTTGTAACATCAGATTATGCAGCACTACTTCGAGGCAAAGATCATCAAATTGAAGAGGTAATGATTCTAACAATCTGCTACACATCTTCGGAAACATATTGTGCTAGAAATATGGATGGTTTGCTGTAGATTTGGTACATTAGTGCCCAACTTATTATCTCTTTTATTTCACCAGCTGTCAGCTTAATTTGTCATAGCAATTTATTGGAGAATACCACTGCTCTTCTTTGTAGAGAACTTATAATTAGAAGAAAAGTATGTTAGTGGAAATCAATAGGACGTCACAAATTATTCTTGGGGACAAACTAGCTCACGATCAATCTTTGACAATTCTGTAGCTTGAGAAGGAGGTAAAAAATTTGATTCTACAGCGTGATATTGCTCAATCTCAACTCAAAGACTTGCTACAGCTTCTTGGACAAGATAGAAATTCTCTTAGGGGGGTAAGTTGTATAAAAAGCCATTAAATATGTTTTACTTGACACGCATTTTCCATATTTATTAGTTACCATCTGTCAACAGATTGGTTTGAGGAATTACCCTCACCTGCGGATCCATGAGTCACCAGATTCTGAACACCCAGTACCTGATACATCCAGTCTGTTAGATTCTCCAACGTTTTCTTGTGGAAACAGCAGGAGTAGTTCTGAGGATAACTTTATCCGGGTACCAGACTTTGTAAACAACTTTCAGGATAACAATACTTCTCCAAGGATGTTAGTACTCTCTTCTAATTTTAGCGAAAGTGAATCATGTCAAGGATGGGAGGAAATGGACAAAAGAAGCAGTGGAACATCAGAAGACTTATGCAAGGAAGTTCGTTGCATTGAAGTGGAAGACTTTAGTTATCCATGTCCTTTAGAACACCAATCCAATGCTTTATCAATAACTGGTGGAGACAAGGAAATTCCTGAACTACAATCATCTCCATTGGAGGATGAGAGAAGATCACCATCACCTTCACTCAAGGAAGAAAAACAACTGGCACCAATTGCAGTAAAGGAAGATAAAGAACTTGTATCACTGCCATTAATGGAAGATGAGCAATTGGTGTTGCCACAATCGAAGGATGAGAAAGAGTTACATTGTATTGATTCTTCTTATGTTCCTACTGCAAATTCATCTCCTCTTCAGGATCTTCTAGCGGACTCAGTTGGTTCAAATGGCTTGTCATTGACTAAAAGCAGAAGCTGCAATGCAAGCATTACTATGACAAACAATACTCCACCGGATGGGTCAGAGAGAGAATTTATTGCCAGAAAAGAGGGTATTAAGAGGAAACTGCTGAAATTTGATTTTGATGTGGAAAGGTTATCAAGGGAAGGTTCTCACCCTTCTGCAGAGAATGTGGTTGATAATAAGTTTGAAGCGTCAAATGAGATATCTTCTAACACTGATAATGTTATCAGGGTTGATACATGCCCAAGGACAACGGAGCTTCATCCTGAAACTGAAGTTCCTGACAATCCTGTAAGTTTTGCATTTTGACTCTCTCTCTCTATCTGGGCAAAAATAACGTTTCTGCTTTCAACCTTGTGTCACCTACTACATATACAAATTGGCTTTTAAAATTATCCTCTTCAATAAGATTATTTCTAGCTTCAAAGGTTTTTATTGAATATGAACATGAAAGGAAGAGAATAATGTGAAAGTTGCATTACAAGTGCAATTCACATTGACAGAGAAGCATGCCCAAGTTAAAAGTGTCTCCAATGTTGTGATGCATGTAAGACGTTCATGCATAATAGTTGTGTTTAATTGATTCCTAAGTCTTTTTCTTATAAACCATGTTTTATGATAGTGACTACTCTAAGTGTTTTTGCTGGTAATCCTGTTCCTTTACCACATGATGTCTATCCTCATTGCTTTTTCTGAGCGAACTGAGGTTTATTCTCTTAGCAAAACTAGAAACTGTTGTCAACTCGTAATTCTGGTTTGTTCAATGAATCCTAGCCGAGGATAAGTAAGGAGTTAAAACAGATTTTCTTGTAAATTTTGATCGTGCAAGAAACCAAATAGATTTGAGCTCTATTTAAAGGCCTGTAGTCAAGACTTCCATATATTTAGTGGTATAATGTAGAGTACATGAAGTTTTGCGGCTTTGAATTATCTATCAATTGGTTGTGGTACTTACAGATAAAAGAATCAGAAGAAAAATCCAGCCAAGCTATGAAGATTGTTAAAGATGTTGGCTTAGATCCAATAGAAGACGAGCACGTCGGTCTTAGGAATTGGCCAACTGAATTCAAGAGGCTTCAAAAAGAAATTATTGAACTCTGGGCAGCTTGTAGTGTTTCACTAGCGCATAGAACCTATTTCTACCTTCTATTCCAAGGTGATCCTACAGATGCCATATATATGGAGGTAGAGACGAGGAGGATGATCTTTCTCAAGGATACATTTTCTCGAGGAGAGAAAACTATGTTAAATGGTCAGACAGTATCTCTCGCTTCAAGGTAAAGTGCTTATTCTAAGCTGAAAGTTCACTAGAAAAGAAAACTAAATTTTTTATTAGCTAGATGTATGTAAATGTGCCTCTCACAATAAACGAGCCTCTTCTTTTCTTTATTCATCTCTCGCACTTGTAGCAGCATTAAAAGTGCTTCATGATAAACCATTTAAGTGAATGCATATGCAGCTTCTACTAAAAATTCAGTTATAGAGAAACTCGTTCCATGTGTTGATAGATTGCATGTAGAGTCGGATAACCAAGCCAAAGGAGAAGCTATCTCTGCTTGTGTTGAATTTTTTTTTTTTTTTTTTTTTGGAATTTCAAAATGCAGTATGAAGGCTCTTCGTCGTGAAAGGCGGACGCTAAGCAAGCAAATGCTGAAGAAGTTCTCAGAAGAAGAAAGGCAAAGCCTCTTCCTTAAGTGGGGTATTGGGCTTGACACAAAACTCAGGAGGTTACAGTTGGCTCAGCGCTTGTGGACCAACACAGAAGACATGAACCACATTGCTGACAGTGCCTATATTGTTGCCAAGGTGGTCGGGCTTATTGAACCAGGGCAACATGCTCCAAAAGAGATGTTTGGACTCAACTTTACACCTCGAAGCTCATCAAAAACCTATAGTTTCAAACGGAGTTTGATATCTCTTTTGTAAATGATGAATATGAATGGAGTTCGTGAGAGGAAGATTTCACACAATTGTTCAGAACCTTTGCAGGCTCAAATTTTTTAATTGGGTGGGTTTCGCCTTTGGTTTGTCCATATTCTTAAATTTGCTTGCTGATTGCAGATTGATTGTAGGGAGCATCGTATATTCCCCAATGATGTTACAATTTGTACTCTCTTACTCCTCCTGTTATATACTTGCATTGAGTAGGATTGGCCAAAACTTATGCTCAGCCTAATTAAAGCACATAATAAAGATTTGTTTGATGCATGAGCAATTTGGTTGCGGATTTATTCTAATAGCTGCTGAATGGCCAAAACTTATGGTTTTGGTTCAAGTCTCATTATATTTGCATTTTTTGTTTGTGTTAGTGTTCATCTCACCAATTGTGAATTAATTTGTACTATCCAAATTCTTGACCGCCCAGAAAGGAAAACGGAAAAAAGAATTGGATAACCATTATTTTTTCAATTATTATTTTGTTTGCATCATAATTACAATTTTTAATCTACTTTTTTGTCTTACATACATCATACCACATGCTGAAGAGCGAAAATAAGGTTTGGGTGTAATTACACTGAAAGAGTTGAAAGGAATGCCAGTAGAGAGAGGCAAGTTTCCCGGTTTTTGTATTGTGCCGGTTAGGGGTGCTGTCGAGTTGAGTCGAGCTCGAGTAGTGCACTACTCGAGGGAAAATAACTGAGCTCGAGCTTGTCAAGCTTTTAAAATTCGAGCTCGAGCTCGAGCTCGAGTTTAATTAAATGTAATTAATTCAAATCAAGTTCAATTTAGCTTATTCGAGCTCAATCAAGCCTAATCAAGCTCAAGTAATAAAAATTAATATTTTATATATAATTTTAAATAAAGGATATTATTGACATTTTATAATAATAAAAATTAAAATATATATTATAAAAAGCTCGATAGAGCTCATCGAGCTCTCGAGTATCATATCATATTTCCAAGATCGAGCTCGACTCGATAGCTCTAACGAGCAGCTCGAGCTCGAGCTCGAGCTGCTGACCAAGTAGCTCGCGAGTTCGAGCCAAGCTACTTGGTTCAGCTCCAGCCCTAGTGCCAGTATCCTGCTGTTGGTCTTACGGCTTTAGGGCTTCAGGCTCGCAAGTCATCGTCTACTGCTAAAGAGAAGGATAAGCTTGAAAAAAGGAAGAATAAGCAAAGCTGGCTTTTGCAGTGAATCTTTGTCAAGTAATCATGCACTGTGATAGGAACTCCCAATTCTCTAGCAAATATAGAGTTCACAGTAATTATTTCAAATAATTTTTTTGCCAAACACACACTATTTCTAAACATGTTCGACTTCAAAAATTTGATTCAAAGTTTGTTTTTCTCGATTTTCTTATGATTCTTGAAAGAAAAAAGTTAAGGACGCGGATGACGCAATTTGATAACTGAATCAAAACATAAATCCTCCCCTCCTCTCTCTCTCTCTCTCTATATATACATTAATCCCCAAATTTTCACACAACCATAACATTGAATCCTTTCGTCCTCTCGTTACATAATATTGCCTTGTGAAACATCCCAATAAGCGTGTTAAACAGGCAATTGATTTTTTGGCCAGTTATAATACCGGTCACTAAGTGTCAATACGGAGACTGCAGAAAAGATGGATCAGAAGCGAAAGATGGAGACTAGAGAAAAGGTGGATGATAATCAAAAGATGGAGAGTAGATTAACGGTGGATTATCACTCACCATTCTATCATCCGCTTAAAGTTATATGGAGATGCTTAGTAGCTGTATTGGCCTGCTTATTTACGTACTGGTTAATGAAGTTCATGATAAGGCGGTTTGATCACTCTGGACAGCGTCCCAAGTTAGTCATATCGAGCTGCATCGTTTATACACTTATTGTCGTACCCATTGGTGGTTGCCTAATCTGGTCTATCCTGCTTGAATGTCGTGATTCCTATGTAGCACTTAGGAATTGCTGGATGATCCAGGAAACTCATCCAATGATGATGACGACAAGTTCAGTTGCACAAAAGGGGCCGCCAGTAGCAGACATGGTTTAAACTGCATAGATATGAATTCTTGTTCTTGGCTCTTGGGACAAGTAAAAGGTTTTTTGAAAAAAAAACCACGAAGTTACACCTTTTAATTAGCAAATATCAACTAAACGAATCAGTAAAAGTCTCGAGCTTGTTTTTGAGATGAAAATCCAAGTTCTTTAACGAGGAAGATTCGTAGGATTGGTGAATGTGAAACAAAAAAGAGTGCATGCTTTTGTTTAAAGCAATTACTAGCAAGAATGCACGCAATCGTGAGTCTATTTGGATGGACAATCTAAAAGAAAAAGGTCTTGCCCACATATAACTTTCTTTTGTGGTTTTTAAGCTCTTCTAATGGAAGTCTTCAGTACTTTTTTTTTGGGGGGTTTATTTTGCTAATGCACTGCTATATGGGATCGAAAATTTCAAGAAAGATGAACATATCTTGATGAATTTTAAGTTCTTTTAATGGAGTCTTTCAATGCTTCTTCAGTTATTTATTTAATTTGCTACTATAAATTAGGCATGGCATGAGAAATTTTCGGAAAGACGACAATAGAAGAAATGGGGATATTTGTTTATGTAATTTTCGTCTTGACGGACACAAAGATAAAAATGTTTATGAACTGAGGTCTATGATCAATGTCATTGTGTTTGACATAGATTTGTTAATCGCGTGCACTCCATATCATTTGCCGGCAAAGAAAGTGTAGTATCTTCTTCCATGAACTGACTTCTTTTCCTTTTTCTTATAAATTTTCTATTTTCTCGATCAACCTAGTACTTTTAACCTTTCCTAAGAGTAAACTATCACGATTGAATGGATGACACGTGAGTAAATTTTGGATTTTAAATTCAAATTTTACGCATATGTCATATATCTAATGGTGATAGTATATACACTAATAGTGTATATAAGATTCATCATTTTCATAATCGCTTAGGCTGGCTTCCTTTTACATCATTTAACAGCCATATTTTGGCTGTCAAAAACAAAAAGGATCCAACAATTTCCATCCAGTAGCATTGTCAATAAAATTGAGCAGTGTGGGCTTCCTTTTTTTTCTCTTTTTTCGGAAAAAAAAGGAAGCAATATTGCATGAGAAAAGAGCACGACAAACTGACAAAACAAAATAGAAAAGCAAGATTATGAGATTCAATTGGCAATGCTTTCCAACTTTTAGTAGTGCTTTAGTTAAACAGAGGACGTAGTTCAATTCAGTATTCTGTTTCGCCCAACAAATTATTGATTTTTTGTTGGGACCTCTGGTGTCACCTGATATGCTCTTTTTCTTATTGCTTTACATCCACATTTTCACACCCAATTTTTTCCTTTTTCGTCTTCTCCCGAAAATTGGTAGATATGATGTCATCAAAAACAGACTTAATCACTCTTTCTTCTTGCCATTCTTCAATTCAAATAAGAATTTTTTTTTTTTTGGTCAAGATTATAAGAATACAATTTCACTTGTTACAATGCAGACTTATGATTCTTGATGATTTTGTTACACCTTTTCCAGTTTTGTCTGTAGAAGAATGGGCCGATTGAGTTGGGTCAGCAAACAAGTAGGTCATATGAGGTACAGCGTACTCAGCGAAGCTAAAGTGCAGCCCAATGGAGCTAACCTTTTTCTCGGGCTTTCTGTCTTTTCTTTTTTGGTCTTGCTTATTCCATGTCTCTTGCCATTTACTGCTATCTATGTTCTCGTTTCGTGCCTTAGGGGTAAAAAAAAAAAAGTCTCGGTTCCTTAATCTAGAAATCAACAGTCGAATTATTGGATGCGCATATAATGTCAACAAATCATATCTCCCTTGCAATGAAAAAATTATTCCTCATATAATTTTCCTAATAACTTCACCTCTTTCATAGGTGTTAGCACAAGTTTTGATCAAATTCAACTATTCAACTTTAATGAGTATTTCTCCAATTGTTGCGTCTATTATTCTTGGGTTTTTATATTGACTTAAGTGACACGGAGTATGGAGGATATATGGAATCATTAACCTTTAAAGAAAACTAATCTCTCGCCCCCTCTCCATTTCTTAAATCTCATCTTTTTCCTGCTAAACAAAATTACAAAAAAAAAAAAAAAAAAAACCTTTAAAGAAAAGACCACTTGGAGCAATTAGTTGTTGACACATTAATATAGAGAAATTTCTAAAAGTACTGCTTGGGTTCGTCTATGGCGTGGAGACTACAAGACCACTCAAAAGCTACTGGGCTTGGCTGTGGGCTTCATGCTCCAAAATCTGTCTGTTTACATTATAAATATAGCTTTTCTTTGGGCCTCCTACAAAATTCCTTGTTTAGATTATGATTTTTCGCAGAAAACGTAAATATATTCTTTAATCATTTTTTTACTTTATAAATATCAAATATTATACTACTCTTTTTTTTTTTTACAAAATCTTCTAAAAATAAAAATCCAAACAATCAATAACTCTCATTGGGGCGTGGGGTGGGGGGTTTTGGGGGGAAGATTGTGGGCAGGAAAAGAGAAGTCAACTACTACAACTAATTAGTCTGTCATTACTGCTCCAAATCCAGTAGTATTTTTTTAGTACCACATCTGACAATGGAAGCTGAGAACCAATTAGTTATTACGCATGATACGGGGCATCCATATTGGGTCCATTATGCACTAATTAATTCAGACTACAACAATTCTAAACCAAACACTAATCGGTTTGACCGGCGTTCATTAGTGTTATTGCTGTACCCGAGGAGGAAAAAATTAATCCCAGTCTACTTTGTTTGAATTTGGAATAATACATCATTCTCCGAGAATCACCTCTCCCCCATAAAATCCATTTGGTAGTTTTTTTTTTCTTTTAATATGGTTTACTACGCCCAAAAAATAAAAAGGAAAAAATAGAATGGAAAAAGAGGAGAAATGGTAATCAATAATGGCATGCAGTGCATGCTATATTTTTGGTCTGGTAATCGGAGCAAGCCTTGTAGTATCATATGAACAAACTTTTTGTTTGATGGGACATAGTGACAAAAGGGGGAGAAAAAAAATTATGATCATAGCCATGACTCTATTTTTTTTTCCCTTTAAATTTGTTTCTTTTTCCAGTAATGCAATTATTTCTGCTGTTTTGTGTAGTTATAGTGGGCTTCACCATATTTAAGAGTCTAAAAGCTAAGCATCATCTCTTCTGAGTTATGACATAGCTTAATTTGTTGGCAATTTTAGGTTTGAGTCTTCAATGGATCTTCTCTTTTGTTGGTAAACTTTTCACTGTGTTAACGTCGACAGAACACCATCACTTTATGATATGAGGTATAGGTGGTTGGTTTTAGATTAATTGCCAAAAAACTGGGTTTTTTATGAACTGGGTTTTTGGAGCGAATGACGGGTTGAATCACTCCTATCTGGCTGCTCAATATGGGATTCCTATTCATATCAAGTATCAACGTGTCTTGGATCGGTCACTATTTTTTTAAAAAATTTATTTACTAGCATCATGAATGTTTTCAATCATTTTTTTAATCTCACAAGTATCACATCATCAAAAGTATTATCGTGATTATTTTAAAAAAATTTAATCCGAACAAGTATTTGGCAACTTTAAGTGTTTGAGAGGAAAATGATAAAGATGAGAAAATCGACAGCTAATGTCCTAGCATACACATAAATACACAGCCAATTGGGGTCATTATGTTGTAATTTTGTTACCTTATTTAATTTGGAAGTTTTTAGATTTAAAGATCCAGAATTCAAATTCTCCTTTTTCTTTCGCAGAAAAAAATTTAAAGAATGAGACTCGGAAATTTGACGTATGTGACCGAAACCCAAAACTTATATGCTAATATTACAAGAAGAGAAGAAAAAATAGAATGGGCTAAAATGATCCAATTTGAAAAGAAATTGGGAGGAAGCACAAACAAAGCAGTCCCGCCAAAAGAAAACGAAAAAAATTCCCCAGCATCCACAGTTTCTCCAGTTGTTTTTAAAGTATAGAATGGTTACTGCCGTCATCCATCTGGCACGAGGCTTGTGAGCTCTAGATTTTTGATGCCCCACATGTTTGAATTTCTACTATATATACTATCAATAATAATAATAGTTCTACCATAGGTCCCATGCGACTGGCATCGTGAAACATCTTCATATGTCAAAATATTACACGTTTTTGGACTTTCACTCAAGAATTCAAGCAAAATAGGCACAGTATAGCTGTTCTTATGCTTTTTGTTTGAGTCGAAACTACAAAATTTTTCTTTTGTTTTTATTTTATCATCGTCACTTTATTTATAATTATATATTATCTTATTTTAATCTAATCTAAGAAAAAGTTTAACTGAACCTAAAAGGAATCGACGGAAATTGAATCATCATCAAATCAAACAAATATACTATACACTTGTATGAATTCACATCCGTAACATTGGATGAAAAACAAAATTTAAATTATTAACCTTACACCCCGTCAAATCTTAAAGTCATGGAGTGACGAACATCTAGAGGCTGTTGGTTGAAACTACAAAAAAAATGTGTTAAACTGGAAAAAAAAAAACCTCTGAGGAGGTGTGGTGTAAGTGGGAACAGCATTCATTCATTGGCCTGCTGCTGTGCTTTGGATGGAATGGAATTGGAACCACATCTGATTTGACCACAACAACAACAGCAGCAAATAAAAAGGTAAGAGCCCCTGCACAAAGCAGGCTCCAACTCAGCAAATTAAGGGAAAAAGCTCAAAAAGGGCAAGTCAATATCCCCAAAGAGAGAAAGAAAAAATGGAGGGATCTAAATCCCGGCAAAAAGAGGACGTGATTTGAGACGTCCTTTCCTCCCTGGCATCACATCACTTAATCAAATCAACCAAACTTTATGAATTAGTACCACTGGACTGTTTAATCAGCCCCAGATATATGCTGCAGTATTAAATTATTATTCTTAATTCTGGGTTATAATTACAAATGGATCTCTTAACCCCCAGTTTATCATCATCATAAAACGTCCCTGTGATTTCTCTGCCCCATTTCCAAAAGCCAGCTTCAATTAGTCAATCAACTCCTTCTTCTAAACATTTTTAATTTCGTCTTCCTTTAATTACACCACATCCATGCTTCATTCATTACATATTTTGTAGGAGTGTTTGGTTTAACTGCTCGCTTAATGTTGGTTACCAAAGAAAGAAAGGGTAATTAGAGAGTCGGTAAATTAGGTCTATTGTAAAGCAGACCAATTTCATAAGCGAGTTAAAAGGTCTTTGAGTTCGTAGTACTTACAAGCGAAAGATTTGCAGAAAAATTATTGAAAAAAGAGAGAGATTTGAAGACAAGAATTAAGAAGAGCGATAGGACGGTAAGAAAGATTGGGGGTTCAATGATTCAACCCATTAGAGGTTAAAAGTAGCCAACCCACTCCCATCTGATATGACTTTCCCCGGTCACCTTTGAAAAGTGTTCCTTCACCTGGTTTTGTTTTTGTAAACACACACACACACACACACTGCCACTGCAACCCTCACAGTTCACTTGCAATTGTCAGACTTAATAATAAGACGCCAGAGAGAGAGAGAGAGAGTAAAAGCAGGCAGTGCAGAGTGTACAGTGAAGTGAAGTTAATTTTGTGTAATAAAACTAAAAGTAGTAGTGTGTGTGTGTGTTTGTGTTGTAAGCTGTAGCCTGCGCCATAGTGGCGCAACCATATGGCCGCCACCGCCACCACCACCAATCTGTCTTCCTCCTCTTATCCCTGTTCTCTGCTGCTAAAATACGCTCCCGCTGCGCACTTTCATCAACTCCTGCTGCACCCGTATTCTTCCCCACAACAGCACATCTGAAACGCAGAAAGACGCGTACAAGTGAAGAACCAACCATGGCCACAATCACCATCCTTGTCTCACTCTTATTTATCTGCACCCCTTTGTTATCCTTGGCTGCTTCTGCCGATACTGAAGCCGAGATTCGGGCGCTCACGGTTTTCAAAGCCAGCCTTCATGACCCGCTGGGGGCGCTCAGCGGCTGGGACCCGTCGACCCCCTCGGCGCCTTGCGACTGGCGGGGTGTGTTTTGCTACAACGGACGAGTTAACGAGCTGCGCCTCCCGCGCCTCCGGCTCACCGGTGCACTCGCCCCACAAATCTCTGACTTGCGCATGCTGCGCAAGTTAAGTCTCCGCTCCAATTTTTTCAACGGTTCCATCCCGTCATCTCTTGCCAAATGTGTCCTCTTGCATTCTGTTTTCCTACAGTACAACTCATTTTCCGGCGCCCTGCCGCCTGAAATTTCGAACCTCACCAACCTCCAAATACTCAACCTCGCCGGGAACCAACTATCTGGGGAAATCCCCGGCGACCTCCCCACAAACCTCCGGTACTTCGACGTCTCTTCAAACTCATTCTCCGGCGGAATACCCGGAAGCATCTCGAATGTTTCACAGATCCAGCTCATCAACTTATCCTACAATCACTTCTCCGGTGAGATTCCGGCGAGCATCGGGCAGCTTCAGGGGTTAGAGTACCTCTGGCTGGACTACAACAACTTGCAAGGTACATTGCCTTCTGCAATCGCTAACTGCTCGTCTCTCTTGCATTTGAGCTCCGAAGGCAACGCCATTGGCGGCGTAATGCCGGCGGCGATTGGAGCTCTTCCGAAGCTTGCTGTCATTTCTCTGTCGCATAACAATCTCTCGGGTGTATTACCCGTTTCGATGTTTTGCAACGTTTCGATTTATCCGCCTTCTATTCGGAACGTTCAGCTGGGGTTTAATGAGTTCACAGGCATTGATTCGGCTGAGTCAGCAGGGCCCTGTTTCAGCGTTTTGGAGGTTCTAGAGCTCCAGCACAATCGAGTACGCGGTAGTTTTCCTTGGTTTTTACTGAATGTTACTACATTGACAGCCCTGGATGTTTCTGAGAATGATTTTTCGGGTTCAATACCTGTGGAGATTGGGAACTTGCGGAGATTGGGCGAGTTGAGGATGGCGAACAATTCATTTAGGGGTGACATTCCTGTTGGGATCACGAATTGTGGGAATTTGAAAGCTTTGGATCTTGAGGGAAATCTGTTGGCCGGGAAAACTTCCTGATTTTTTGGCTGAGCTCAAGGCATTGAAGGTTTTATCGCTGGGTGGAAATCGGTTTTCGGGTTCGATTCCCTCTGGCTTCGGTAACCTTACTCAGCTGGAGTCACTTAACTTGAGAGATAATAGTTTGAATGGAAGCCTGCCTGAGGAATTGCTCAGCCTGGGCAATTTGAACATGTTGAATTTGGCTGGAAACAAATTCTTTGGGAGTTTGCCCACGAATTTTAGGAATTTAAGGCAACTGTCTGTACTGAATTTGAGTGGCAGTGGTTTTTCTGGTGCTGTTCCTGCTAGCATTGGAAATCTGTATAAGCTGACTGCTATTGATTTAAGCAAACAGAATTTCTCGGGGGAGTTGCCGGCTGATCTCGCGGGTTTGCCTGACTTGCAAGTGATTGCATTGCAGGAGAATGGTTTATCTGGGGATGTTCCTGAAGGTTTCAGCAGCTTAATGGGATTGCGGTACTTAAATCTTTCTTCCAATTTATTTTCTGGTAATATTCCCTCTACATTTGGATTCCTGAAATCCTTAGTAGTTCTGTCGTTGTCTAAGAATCACATTTCTGGTTTGGTTCCTTCTGAGCTGGGGAACTGTTCAGCTCTTGAAAATTTGGATTTGCACTCGAATTCTTTGAGCGGCCGAATTCCAGCTGATCTCTCACGTTTGTCACGCTTGAAAGCGCTTGATTTGCGTAGGAACAATCTCACAGGTGAAATACCGGAAGAGATTTCTAATTGCTCATCGCTAAATTCTCTTAAATTAGGAGAAAATGATCTTTCTGGTAATATACCAGATTCATTATCAAAGTTGTCGAACTTAACCACCCTCGATATCTCCTCAAACAATTTGACCGGCGATATTCCGGCAAATCTCGCACTCATCTCAAGCTTGGCCAACCTCAATGTTTCAAATAATAAATTGGAAGGTGAGATTCCTGTTGCTGTGGGTTCCAGGTTCAACAACTCTTCAGTTTTCATGGGTAATCAGGCCTTGTGTGGGAAGCCACTGGACAAAAAATGCGAGGAAGCTGATAACGGTGATAAGAGGAATAGGCTAATCTTGTTTATTGCTGTGGCTGCAAGTGGGACTTTGTTGACATTATCCTGCTGTTGCTTCTACGTTTACAGTCTTTTGAAGTGGCGCCAGAGGCTCAAACAAGGGGCTACTGGGGAAAAGAAGCCTAGTCCAGCAAGAGCAAGTACTAGAACAAGTGGCGGTCGTGGCAGTGGGGACAATGGAGGTCCCAAACTTGTCATGTTCAACAACAAGATCACATTGGCTGAAACCATAGAAGCAACAAGGCAGTTTGACGAGGAGAATGTGTTGAGCAGAACGCGATATGGGGTATTGTTCAAGGCATGTTACAATGATGGAATGGTGCTCTCTATTCGCAGGCTCCCTGATGGGTCACTGGACGAGAACATGTTCAGAAAAGAAGCTGAATCACTAGGCAAAGTGAAGCACCGGAACCTAACGGTTCTTCGTGGATATTATGCCGGCCCTCCTGATGTCAGGCTTCTAGTCTATGATTACATGCCCAACGGAAATCTAGCCACATTGCTTCAAGAAGCGTCGCACCAGGATGGCCATGTCCTGAATTGGCCAATGCGGCACCTAATTGCACTGGGCATCGCGCGGGGGCTTGCCTTTCTCCACACCGCTGCAATGGTCCATGGAGATATCAAGCCACAAGACGTTCTCTTTGATGCAGATTTTGAAGCTCATCTTTCTGATTTTGGCCTAAACAAGCTGACCGTAGCAACCCCAGCAGAGCCCTCAACATCAACATCAGTGGGAACGCTAGGCTACATATCGCCAGAGGCAGCAGTAACGGGCGAAACTACGAAGGAATCAGATGTTTACAGCTTCGGCATCGTGTTGTTAGAGCTACTAACGGGGAAGCGGCCAGTGATGTTCACTCAAGACGAAGACATAGTGAAATGGGTGAAGAGGCAACTGCAGAGAGGGCAAATATCAGAACTGTTGGAACCAGGACTGCTGGAGCTAGACCCCGAATCATCAGAATGGGAAGAATTCCTGTTAGGCATAAAAGTGGCCTTACTTTGCACTGCACCAGACCCTCTAGACCGACCCACCATGGCCGATATCGTATACATGCTCGAAGGCTGCCGGGTTGGCCCCGATATGCCATCTTCCGCCGACCCCACCTCCCAAGCCTCACCTGCATGAAAGGTCACACAATGCAACAGCAAGCGGCCCAAAAATCCAATTCCTTCCACAAATTTTTTTCTTTTTTTCTTTTTTTTGCCCTTTTAGTGGGGTATCTGTTAGTGGAGTAAATTTTTGGGGGGGAACATTAAAAAAAAAAATGTAACGATAGTTAGATTTGAATTTCAGGATCTTATTTCATTTGTCAACAATCTTGATTCTGCAAGATTTTTGCCAGCATTTAATTGTTTTTGTTTTAGAGCATGAAGACCCGTGACGGCCGGGATTTTGTGAGTAGCAGTGGTTGGTTGTTTTCTGGACCACCAGGGAAGAAGGGTGATGACTGATGAATCAATAAAAGATTATCCATTTTTTTTTCAAAAAAAAAAAAAAAAAAAGACGGGGCTGGTGGTGATAGTGGCGGTGGGGGGGGTGGGGTGTTGCTGTTTTGGGTCAATGATTTGGACTGGTCCGGAGTTGAGGCGGAGGAATCAGAAAAGACTAAAGAGTGAGATGGGATGGGTCCCTCCCCGCCAAAGGGCTTTCCCGCCAAGTACGAGCGGAAAGTACCTGAATTTGCTGCAGTTGCCGTCACGTGTCACGTGGATTGTATCTGCCAACATCTGACAAATAATGGTCCTCTCGGGCCGCTGAAAATGTAGCCGTTAACGTTTAGGAAGAGTCTCCATGGACCATGCTCCCTCTCTCTCTCTCTCTATGGTATGCCAGGGTTACTAGTGAAGAAGATGCGACGCAGCAGGCAAAATCAATTTTTACTGGGAATTGTTGTTAATTGTTTCCCTTCTCCAAAGGTGCATTAGGGTGTGTGAAAAAGTCAAAATAGTCTACGAGACCCGTGCCATGTTCAAAGCTAGATCAAGAGAGGGCTTTCTAGCTACTATAGCCGGAGCCAGAAGCCATCTACAATCCCTTGTGTTTAATGAATAATCATGCATCAGATTCAAAGACGGCTAAGCTAAGCTGTTCAATTGTTAATGCGTAGTTAAGAATTACTACTGTTTCAAAATATTTATTTTAACTCCCGGTGTATAATTTGTCTAGCAAGTTCGAAGCTCTTATCCGACAATTATTTACTAGCAATATAAATTGTGGAGGCTCTTGTCCGTTTTAAGTTTGGCCCTGTCTTTTATCTCTGTTTAAAGGCAAAATGCCATGGAGAGGGACCAGAGAGTCCGGGGATGAGGAGAGCTGACAAGAAGAGTTTTTTTTTAACTTTTATAGGAGGTGGAGGTGGAAGGTGGAAGGTGGGGAGAGCCCAGGAGATCATAGATAGGGACTGATGAGAGACGACAGCGAAGATGATTCATCTTGGGGCCTTCAGGTGAACTCATTTCGAACTTTTGTGTTTCCCTTCCCCCGAGTTTTTTTGAATTTTTTTTTTCCTCTTTCTCTCGAGTTAGGACTTAGGGTACGGTTACAAAGCAAAAATAAACGGGTCAGTTTGGGGGGGGGTTGAAGATTTGTTTTGAAAATAATACTACTATTATAGCATTTTTTTATATGTAATAAACTTGAGATTAAAAAAAAAAAAAAGAGGTTAAAAAAGTAAAAATATGATTGAAAAACTTGTTTATAATGCAACACTACTTTTTATGATTATATTTATATGTCATTGAACTCAAAATTTAATTATAAATAAAAAAAACTTTAATGTCTCATGTAACGGTCCACATCACTAAAATAGTGTAGTACGATGTGTAATTGATAGCTGGGGCAAGAGTTTATGGATGGAGGCAGCCTAGCGGAAGGCTGGAAGCAGACGAGGCCAAGCAGTAATGTTTTGGATAGACTCTTGTCTCTGATACATGCGCAAGATAGATTTTAAACCATAAGGTGGCCGTTGTATTGCAGACAGTTTAGTCGAATTATTGGCAAAGAGTGAATAATTTGTTCATTTGGTACACGTGATCAAGCTGCTGCCACCAATATGTAGCTCATCGCTCCAGTGTAAAGCCGATTCGATGCTTCTTAAACACAAATCGCGACGGATTAAAAGTGCAATTCGGAAGAAGATCAGTGGTTCATAAGTCCAGCGGCCTTCAGGAGAGCCTGGAGTGATGCAATGATGCGCAAACGGTCAAACATATCATATTCACGAGCTTTGTTTTGATAGATTTTTTTTTTAGAATATCCTTGAAATGTACATTTCTACCATCATTTTTATTTCGTGTACATAAAATTCCCAAAAAAGTGCTACTACTATATTTGTTTTTTTTTCTAAAATCACTTAACAAAATTATGACACATGAAGCACATGAATAAGAAATTTAGCAATTTCATCCTTTCACAAGTGTCCACTCTGAGAACACAAAATACAAAAACTGTATAAATCCTCGACAAAGTTTCAGCAAACTCCAAAGACCAAACACATCGCAGCAGTCTGTCCATCTAATTCCAGGTCAAGAAGAATCAGACATCGGAGAGACGCACTGGTCAACTTTACATTACGACAAATTTATTTTAAACTAAGTACAGTATCAGTTTGACATACGCAAATTTAACTTAAACAGAAAATTATATGTTAGATTCTGCAAAACCCAATGTAGCATAGAACCAACCATTCCTCTAATGACAACATCCATTCTAGAGTACCACACACCATTAGGAGTTAAGGTTGACACTGCATTTGAGTATTATAATTCTGGATTAACAACAATAAGAAGAATCCTACTACAGTGGCACTAGTTCCACAATATAGTTTCCTTTAGCTCCCTGTAAAGTACAGCACAGCAATAATGGGACAATCCCTTACAAATCTTTATTCTAGGGAGGGAGGTGCTCTCCAGATTTACAAGCAGCATAAAACTACTAAATGAGATGATGAATAAGAAACACAAGTAAATATAAGAGAAAAAGAATCCACTCCATGACTAGCATATCTCCCCACACGTGGACAAGCAAAAATATTCCAGCTTATAAGTTAAACCGGAATACAAATTCTTAATCAGCTCTGGATTGGCCTGCTCGGGAAGAAAGGATAATCCCAACAATCAGTCCATACAGTGCCAATGCCTCAGCAAAAATGAGGATAAGAATCATCCCAACAAAAAGCTTTGGCTGTTGTGCATTTGCTCTGCAGTAGTAACATAAAAATTCTGAAGCACACTTGATAGTGGACATAAAATAAGTAACATTAGATGCAGAAAATCACTGGTGCTGCATAACAGGATGATAACTGCTGAGCCCAGGAGATTCATCATAAATCATAAATGAACAGAAATCATACTCAAAGCTTTTCTGTTCTAAGTTTAAAGGCTATGCTAAGAGTGGGAAACCATTTTACTAATTACAACACAAAGGTGACTGACAGGTTGTAATAAGTAGAGCAAGAAGTTTATCAGTTGAAATAAGCAATAGAAGGACACGATCACTAAAGAGTAGTCCTTCAAAGTAACCTCACAACACTTCCTTTCTTTTTTGCATGTTTACCTGCCATAAGTATTTTAAGATAAGGAATATATTAAGTTATGTAAAGCATCAGAGATTCAAGTCTCTCTTTCTTCTTCTTCTTCTTTTTTATTTTTCAACTCAACTGCATTGAAAAGTAGGTTGATGAAACAAATACTAAAATACAAACAGACTGGAAAGTATTAGGTACCTTAATAAAAGGAACAGTTGTAAGATTCAATTTTTTTTCTTTTCTTTTTTTTTTTTAATAACTCAGCTACATTCAAAAGAAGGTTCATAAAACATAATACAATAATAACATTGATTAAAAAGACTACATGGTTACCAAGTAATTCAGATTGCAAGGTATCAGACACTTTTGCGGCTGGTAAGAAGTCAATTATGACTATGAAAATTAATTAAAAGGACTTGAACAAAATACTCATCGCAACACACTAACCTTATTAATCAGCATTTTTGAAATTTCAAGAAGCCAAAATATAATCATAGAAGGAAACACCTCCTATGAGACATGGTTATCAAGTAATTCAGATAGAAAAGGTAATTAGGTGCAAGATACTTTTGGTGCCAGCGGTAAGTCAACTATGACTATCAACATTGGTTAATAAAACTAGGAGACAATACTCATCTCAACATGCTAATCTTCTTAATTAGCATTGCTAAAACTTCCAGAAGCCTAACTATAACCATAAAAGGTTGTCATGTATTTCACTATCTGAAAGTTTTCCAAAGAGGTATTACAGAAAGTACATAAATCATAGCGAAATTCCTCATTTAACTCCATTTTCATTCTTCTTACTCCACTGTCCTGGTATTGCATCTAACAGTCAACAACATATCAATCCAACTTTTCAGTTCATTGACATTGAGTTTGCCAATTGGGTAGCAGAATCTGAGCATTGAGGATGTCAGGCCTACCCAAGACCCCTGGATCCTCTAACTGAATGCATGCCCTTTACAATGGCATTTGAGACAGTTTCTCGTAATTATAGTTTCATAATTTTACCTACTACATTCATCTTTGCAACAAAATCAAGTTTCTTCACATCAGCTTACGATCTCTACATGTTTGTCTACTAATGATACAGAGTTACTATGTTTAGAAAGTCAACACAACCGCTAGTTTGTCATCTACTGAAGTTCATCAATAATCATCTATCTAATGCAGATTGAAATGCAAAAAGGCAACTATCATACTTCACTTTATGATCTTTAGGTTTCTAGTGAAATTCAAGAGGCAACAATAAATAGCAGGCTGACTTATTACAAAACCAGAAATTCGACATGATAAGGAACATGAATAGTAATACAATATGGAAATGTGCATTAACCCTGAAGTAAGGTTACAATCAAGCACGGAGACCAGAAATGCACAACACATTCATAACGTTTTCTAAGAAGACGAGCCTCTAATTAGAGTCGAACAATCTCAAATGCAGTAGGCTTATCCCATACCAACATGTACCTTATAACATCTGTTAAAAATAGCATGTGTTCTCATAAGCTCTGCTAATCTACAAGGGATATTATCCGGAAATCCCAGCAAAATGAGCAGAAACAAGCTCCAAACAATGAGACCGCTATATAGTTCAAACAAAAAAGGCCTAAACTAAATGTCAGTAAGTTAGTTAGACACAGATATCCAACCCGTAGAAGCACAATTTACTAACATCAGCAAAAGAATAGCTGCAAGAACCAACACAAATAAACAATACATCT
This sequence comes from Coffea eugenioides, assembly GCF_003713205.1. Taxonomy (NCBI): domain Eukaryota; kingdom Viridiplantae; phylum Streptophyta; class Magnoliopsida; order Gentianales; family Rubiaceae; genus Coffea; species Coffea eugenioides. Next base: position 3,098,151 of record NC_040041.1, read on the forward strand.
CAGTAATCAGGACAAAAACAAGTTAAACTACCTGACACCAGCATCACCGACAATTCCAATGGCCATTCCGGCGGAAAGGCCAGCGAGACCGCAAGCCAAGCCAGAAGAAAGATGTGCATAGCCATCAAAGAGGTAATAAGCTTTGGTCTTAGGATTAATTCCAGTACTGATGATGACAGCAATAATCAAACCGTAGATACCCAGCACACCAGCCATAACGACCGGGACGATCGACTTCATCACAAGCTCCGGCCGCATCACCCCCATTGATGCCACTCCCACCCCACTCTTGGCTGTCCCATAAGCAGCTCCCATGCCTAAATCCCCATAATAAACAGGAAAAATGAAAAACATAAATCGAAATGAAATTTCACAAAAAAATGTAAAAAGTAGTCATCTATGTTAGGGTTAGGGATCGTACAGGAGAAGACGAGGGCGGCAGCCGCGCCGAGGAAGCCGAAAAAAGGAGCAGTTTCATCGCCGCTGAAAGTTGATGACATTTTTCTTCAGATTAAGATCGCTTTTAGGTTAGAAACTAGAAATTTGATCGGAAATTCGATCGAAGGAGCTTTCCGGAATTGGGGGTTGTCTCTCTCTCTCTCTCTCTCTTTCTCTCTGTCTCTCTCTATTGCAGCGATCCGATTGGTAATTTTGGGTGTTATGACGCTGCTGCGCTGTTTCGCTCCAGATCACACGTTTTCTTCCCTCCGTCAGCTAAATCGATTTATGCTCGTGAATTTTCGTAGTGCAGTTTATGGGCGGGCTCCTTTGGACGGAAAGGATCCATATGGTAACAGATGAGGTTTTCTGACATGGGTCACGACTAACTGGGCTTGCAGTGAGTCCTTTAGACTGATAAGGATCAAAATATGGAAGTCCAGCATGGAGAGACATGATAACCCCCCACAAGAGACATATATATGCAACGTCCAAATTTTCAGTTGAAACACTGTTGAGCCAAAATTCATGCTTGCTAAATTTGGCAAACAGCCTCTCTTTTATTAAAATTTTCAACACCGTCCTCAAATGATTCTCATGCTCCTCATTGATTTTAGAATAAATCAAAATATTATCAATGAAAACAATCACAAACTGATTCAAATAAGACTGTATCAAATCCATAAAAGCTGTAGGTGTACTTGTCAGTCCGAAAGGCATGATTAAAAACTTATAATGATCATATCTCGTTCTAAATGCAGTCTTTGCTTTGATCATATTTTTCAACTTTTTTATTTTGCGAGTCTATAAGTTTTATCCTCAATAATTCCTTCCTTGTAAAAGCCACTTAATCACAATTTATATGAACATGTTAATCTTTATGGGAGCGTAAATGCATTCTACTTATTGTATATCCTTTCTAAAAAACTTTTAATCTTCGTAATTTTTGGTGTAAATAAAATAAACAATGATAAGCTCTCTATGGTAGAAATTTTTTTTTTTTTAAAATTTTGTAGCAACATTAGTGTAAATATATTGTCTCGAAGGAAGTAAGAAGAGAAAGCATCCACTCTGCCTACCTCTTTGGCTCGGTTCAACTTGGGTCATTGATCTGGCTCTAGGCAATTACTATGCGGGGCGGGGGAGGAAATCTAGGATGATGACTTCAATATTCAATGATTGTAAAATGTACTCCCTCCGTCCTATTTTGATAGTCCTGTTTTCATTTTTCGTTTGTCCTAAATTGTAGTCCACTTTCCAATTGAAGAATGTAGTTGTATTTTAATTTTTCTAAAATACCCTTATTCAATATAAGTTGTTGTTACTATAAACCTACCCCATTTAATGAGAGTTGATTCTTTTTTTACCATCAATTCAAGTTCCCATAAAGTTGTACTCTAATTAATGTGAGGGTATTTTAGGAAAATAACTAACTAAATTGATTGTTCCAACAAAGTTAACTAATTTTTATTAAATTGTGTGAAAAAAGAACCAGAACTATCAAAGTGGGACGGAGGAAGTAATAGTTTGGAATTACTTTTTCCCCACTTTTGAACTAAACTTTGTCTTATACTGCACAGGCCAGCCTAGCCCCTACTTAAAAAAGTAGTCAAAGACATGGAAAAATGAAATACTTCCAGTCCTAAGCTGTCAAGCAAGGGTTCGCAAAAACACCAATAATGCTCGAGGAATTAACTCCCAGGAAGTGCATGGCATCTCTCTCTCTCTGGTTGTTTTCAGTAATCCGTGTGGCTGGTGAGCTAAAGTAGATGAACCCCATGAGACGAGACCACTTCTTGTCATCCTTGCATTTAGGCAAGTTTCGTTCAGGACCAACATTCTTTAGGAGATTCTGAGGAGGTGATTTAATTATCCTTCTCCATATATGTTGTTTTCGCACTTACTTAAAACGAATTGCCCCCACAGAGATGAGAGAACACCAGGGTGGTCTACCATCCTTGCATTTTTGTTCAGTTGTTCTCACTCTCAGTAGTGTAACTGTGTCGGCTTATTTACTGTCTTCTCAATTTGTAACATTTGTTTTAGTCAAGTAGTTGGTGGACTGCACCGGGCAATGAGATTCCTGATTTAGAATCCAAATGAGACTGTATTATCATCTTATTTGAAGGATAGATGAGATTATACATACAATTCATACTGTATACTGGTTCGAAACCAGAAGAATGTAAGGTAACCATACAGTTTAGTGGGTTTAGTTTTTGTTTTTCTTATGAGCAAATAGAAATACTTAGCTGTTGATATGTTATCCTCATCTCATAGTTCGCAGTATGTAAGGTTAAGTTGCAACTGTTTATAACTTTGGCTTTTAAGTTTGTATGGCCAAGTTTTCTTGAAAAAGTTTATCCCAAGAAGCCATCACTAGGATGAGGGTGAGTTTTATGAAGCCAACTTCTTATAATATCAGGTTCATTTAGACAAATGCTGGGATGGTACCATAAAGTCATTGAGAGTTTAAGAGGCAGAAGGAACAATCAACTCCAATACTGTATCCAATTAATTTCAGGGGGAAGATCAAGAACCCTTGCCTTGCTGATATGCTTTCTAGTCATTTTTTTACATTTCCGGTTCCTATTTTCCATGCGATTTTCCCTCAATTGCCAACTGACTCGAGAGTTAATATTATTGTGCCTCAAATACAAAAGAATTCCCTGATCAGGGGATGCTAAACTGGGCAAATAAAACTTTGCTTAAACATCAAATCATTCTAATCAATATTATGTGAAGCTGATGAAATATCGCCACCCCCTAATCGCCTAAAGATTCCTAAATGGACCCGTAACCTAGTCTAGTCATTCCTTAATGTTGGGAAAATTAGGATCAGAAATCGCGTGCAACACTTTCCGACGGGCCACCAGAATGTTCTATATGCAATTTTCAGTATCATTTCAGTAGTCCACTTGTCTCTCTCTCTCTCTTTTTTTAGGCTGACGATCAAGAAAAAAAAAAAGAGTCTTTTTTAGCTCATGTAACCATTGAGATTTGCTAACGATCGTTTTTTCTTTGAAATTACAATGGGAATCATGATCACACGGTTTTGAAATTTTCCCCTTAGTTCCTAAACGGGGCAATCATCTTTCAATTTTCCTAAACTTTTCGAGGCGAGAGCTGAATGAGAACTTAGCAGATAAGCATGTAAATTATTGCTCATAATAGAGAGATGTCTAATCAGCTCGTGTACGTGACAAGTTTAATCGAAATCTTCCACATAAACTCAGCAACCAGCAAAATTGAAATGATAGAGAAGGTAGATCAGAAAAAATATGCTTTTTAACAGAGAATCATATTAACTTTTGACAAACTCGTCCAGCAAGAACAAAGATTGCTCATCAAGGCAAACAAAAGAGAAAAAATGTGTCTAGAACCAAATCACAGGCATGTATGTCTGTGCAACAGAATACGCAGCAGAAAGATCAAATTAGTCAATTCCCAACGCGTTATAATTGATGATGTGAATTTGATCGGACCCCCCACTGAAACCTTAGAAAGCTCGTCCATTTACACGGGGCAGTGTCCAGTTTAAGCCAATTGTGAATACTCCATTGATCACCATGCCAAAGGGAAGAAAAAAAAAAAAGGCCCTTCCTAGCAGCTCAGCTGTGACCATCATTCTAGCTATCTCAATCGAATGGACCAGCTTGAAACCACTAAAATTTTGCTTGGCTAGAGAGTTCCTCTCTAGATTAAAATATCAAATGACTTCTTTGAATCCAGCAATATCGAGGGATTTTCCCAACAAGAAGAATACTGCAGGAAAAGAATAAGGAGCGCTGCAACTATTTAACAAGAAATTGGTACGAATTTGCTTAATTGGTAAAAGCAGAATGTGCCACTCGAGTTTGTTTTATTTGAAAGTGACTAGAACAACAAACATTTTCCTTCTTCTTGTTTGTTCTTGACACACGTTTGCTTCATTCCCTACAAGTTTTTTCTAGGTTGTAAAAAGTTCGATCCATTAAACCAAAAAAAAAAAGAGATATATACTACTATATCGCTGATCATCTGTCTGTCTGTCTGCCACATTTCTTCGTTTCTTTACTCATTTCATATCTTTCTCCTGCGCATTTAGATGTGCTTGACTTGTACTCCTCATGTAACCAAGTCCCTACACACACACACACACACACACACAAAACCATGAATTTTGCTTTTGCCGTAATGATTTTAGTATTACAAGTCACGGCCCTCTCTCGCAGCTTAGCTCTACTACATATATACCCATATGGAGAAATGGCTTGTACCCTTTTCAATCAGTCAATTAGCTTTTCTTTTATATTCGATGGTCCATTAATTAGCCACAGGATATCCCACTCTAATTCACATGATGGTCAATCATCATCTCTCACAATGACAAGCTACTTTGAAAAGAATTACTACTCATCTTTAACAAAAATCGGGAATATTTGGCGTCAAACAAATTGCTGGCTAATTATTATTTAAGCCTAAAAGCGCTGAATTCAATCATGGGTTTATGGTTGAGAGGTTGGAGTCTTGAAAGTAAAACAGGCAGCAATAAATTCTTTTAGTAGCAAGAGGAGATGTTTGAATTACTACCTGTAAGAGGTGCAATGATAGTGTGTATGGCCCTTGATACTTGGACAGGAGAAGCTTGTTTTTCACACCTCCAATATTATGCTAAAGAGAGAAATTGATCAAAGCAACTGTTGCGGTCTCAACTCCAGAAGAATTAACCTATCCACTCCGGCTCACATAATATACAGTTTTCTGAACTAAAACCTGTTTTGAGATTTTTATTTTCATTTACGTACGTGTGCTATATCTAATTCTTGGAAAGGAATTAACAATAATAAACCTTCGAAAAGCGCTCATGCTTTTATAGAATAAACTGTTAAGAAAATTTTGGAGACTATTTGATAACCAAAAAAAAAAAATTTTTTTTTTTTGAAAGGAATAAAGCAAACTAGCACATCCAAAAGTGAAGGGGGGGTAGAAAACTAGAGGAATGGATGTAAGACATCGTTATTGTGATTTCTCATTATCAACCACCAGCAACCATAAATCAATGTCATTAACCAACACTACATTTTAAAGATGATTTAAGGTGTAATGTTATAGAAGAATGATAAAAGAATTGAGGAGGGCTGGCCGGGGTTTTCACTTTTCATTTTCATTTCTTGTGGTTTGGAGGAATGTCAATTGTGGCCGAGGTCAAGATCTAAAACGGACCCCCCAAAGGGATCTTCTTTTGCTGGTTACGCTAACGGGTATCACTCTTGCTGGTTACTTTTTGTTTACTTTTTTTTTTTTTTTTGGGGAGGTACTCTGTAGAAGAGTACACATGGACAACTACTTATTATTACCTTTTTTTTTTCCGGTAGAAGCTACTTATCCTTTTTTTTTTTTGTCTAACAGTAACAATTTACACTACTCGATACGAAACAAGCGTGTTACTGCGTTTTCTGAATTTTTTTGAACAAAGGAAGCACAATGGGTCTAATTTGGTTACCATAATTTATAAATAAAATTTATAAATATTATTTAACCTGTATCATAAATATAATTTTTTATTATATTTTTGCCTCGTATACTTCCTATCACAAAAAAAAAAAACTTACAATAAAATATTCTTTCAAATACAACCATTTCTTCCTTGTAATGCACGGGAGAACTCTAAGATGCTATCCCTGACATTGGATCAAAACTCAATGGTTAGGTACTTATCATTGTTGTTGGGTTCACAGGACCTAGAAGTCAGCAAGTAGCAACCTGCCAGGACAGCATTCACGACATCACGCGCAATGCTATTGGTTGGGAACAATGATTAAATACGCAGGGCGCCAATAATAATACTATATTATACGCACATGGGTATGAGACATTAGTAGTTCTGCCGTCTTTTTTATTTTTACTATTTGTTTTCCTCCTCCGAGAAAAAGGAAAATTTTCTGGGTTTAAATTAAAGAAACAGTGAAGGGAACCGACCCAGCTAGGAATAGGAGGGGAGGTTATGGTGGGGGACCATAAAAGTGGGGGTCCCAATTGAGTTCAATGATGCGGTCCGCCGCATGATTGGGGAGCACGGCCGACCGCACCGTCCTACGTGGACAGCCGCGTCCACATCACACTTCGCACTACGCTTGCCGCCCCGCCCAACCAGCTTCAGCTTCTCTCCATTTTTGCTAGTTTACTAGCTTCCTACAAATTTTCTTCTTTTTCTTTTTTTATTAGGTCTGTCTCAAAATTCCAAAACGTTCTTTTGTTAATTGTTCATTTACATACACACTACCCTATGCAATCACAGATCACAGTGGTAATTGCAGGGAACAATTCATGATGATAACATTGGATGGTGGAATTGAATTTGTGAGCACAACATTCATAATTGGAGATTGTAGAGATCTAGAGAGAATGAAGTATAAAACAACTAAGAAGCAAGAACCTCAATGGAGCTGATCCGGAATCTGATACATGCATTCGTAACAATTTATATCAAGCGTTAAAAGAAAAAAATGTACAGATAAAATGAATTTAAAACAATCTAAATTCAGGAGTCTAGAAAAAGAAACATTCTTCACGGTGGTAAATATATCAGACGGATGACCGATCAAAGATGAAGAAGTGGATTCAGGGAATATTTTCTTTCCTCTTACTTTCTTTTTTTTTTGACAAGGAACCTACAGCTACTATCCAAGAATACGCACTGAGTAAATTCGCTTCATGCAATAGCCCGCCAACAATACGAAGGGATAAAACGCACTAGATAAGCCCTGTACGAAAGAACAGATATCTCAAGAGAAGTTTGAACCCGAGTTGGTAGGAATGCATAACACCAACTCTACCATCCTGACCAACCCGACCCGCGTTTCTTCTTTTCTGTATGATAGGTCTCTTCTTGCTTCTTAATTCCGTTTCTGGTACAAAAATGAAACTGTTGCAAAGCTGGTCGAAATAATTAGGTTCAAGGACCTGGACACCTTTCTTCTCCATCACCTTGTCAGCATGCTTTCGTTTTAAATGTGCAATTCATTTGCATATGATACTGCAGTTGTCAGCCTCATCCGAAGAAGAAAAGCAATAACTTTTGGTTCGTAAAAATAAACAATCACGTTTCGATCGAAGACGGTTAATGGGCTTGCAGTTGTCTTCTCCAGCAAGATGCATGAAGAAAAGATTATTAATTATCATCATACAATACAAAAATGGCTGTGACACTACTACTACTTCAGCTATATATATATATCTTGCAAAGGGATTGAGGACGGCCATGGATTTCAGTGTCACAATTATGTGGTACTAGTAGTCTATTGTAAGTGGTGGCGGATATGGTTTTCAAGACACATATTTAATTCTTCAAAAGGGCACTTACATCTCTGATGATTTGTTGAGTGCATCTACTAGATTAGTACTGCATCCCCTGCAAATTAATTTCTTCATGAGCAGGCATACCTTAGTGTATAAGCTAGTAATCCCTTCCAAAAATGTTAGGGGATGCTTCAAGATAACTAAAAAAAAAGAGAGAGAGAGAGAGAGAGAGAAAAGAATAATGTTAACTTTTGCACCACTTTAAACTATCTTACTATCTATGCCTTGCTCTGGAATTAATCACATAGCACTAATAATATGTTTTTGTGGTTCCAAAATGATGTCCTTTCAGTAATAATGAAAAGAGAAAAGCCTAACCCAAAAACTATCCATGCCATCTCCATCCTCAACCCTTCTCTTCTAAACTATACCAATCATTCGGCCAACCCTCTTCATTGATGCGATCAATTCTTTCCTGTTGCTATCTTCCCTCCACACGCAGACTCCACCAAACAGAACTGACAATGAAGTGTAATCTCTTGCTTCATGTACGAAGGCATGATAAATTACGGCAAAAAGAAACCAAAAAAAAAAAAAAATGGCGAAATCATTTTTACCAAGCTTATTCAGAATCATTTTTGCATGTAATGTTCCCCAATTATGTTATCGTAGTTGGAATCAAATTCCAAAGTTTAAACAGAATTTGGAGCTTTGTTTGGAATGGTGTCTGCGACCCACAATTTCTCGTTGTAATTCAGGTCATGTTTATGCATTGAAGTTTTGGGTTGTTACTTGAAGGAATCTGTCCCGGGGAACTTATCCCTTTAATTATGTGATTGATTCTTTCTTCTTCTTCTTTTTTTATCTGAACAGTTTTCAATCTCAATTCTCGACAACAATGTGAAGAGTTTCTCATTTGCTAATCAGAAAAGGAAATGTTCAGAATACATCCCAACAACACATTATTAAAGAAAGAGACAATTATGTTGATGGCTGTGGGAGAGATAACTAATCAAACCTTTCAGAACAAAACATGAGGGAATCCTTTAAAGCAGAAAGGTTGGGTTGGAGATGGCGATCGAGAATTTTCTGGCTGCTTTTAGTTGGTCAATCTTTATCAAGTGAGAGGACGTTGTTTTACAAATCACGATTAATTTCATTGAGAGTGATAAATGTAGATCAAGAGTAACAATGAATTTGTTTGGTTTGCACCTTATTTACATTAGAAATCATTTTTTCACCACTTTTTTATCTCATATACATCATATCAAAAATATTATAGTATTTTTTATAAAAAAATATATTTCAAACAATCTCCTATCCAAACACACTAAAGGTCTTAGCAAAAAAATAAATAAATAAATAAATATGAACTTGGGTTGAAGAATTATGAATTTAAGCCCTCCCAAGCAAAAATACAACAAACAGCAAAAGAAACAAATGGAAGCTACATTATATATATATATAATTTTTTTTTCCATTTAGGATATTTCAACTTTTCGATCGAACTAATTCCTTAAAAATGCGTAGAGACTTGCTCCGAAGTAGCACACGGAGGTCAAAACTACATTATATAAGTATACAAATTGTAACATGTCAATTTTGTTTCTTGGGTTGCTGGGAAATTTCTGTAGTAGGCTCCTGATGAGTCCCTGACAATCGAAACCAAACTAAGAAGCCCTGGAGATATTTTGGGATGTTTTTCAAATTGGGTCCATAATTGTCTAAGTGGGGTCCTTTTTTTCTTCCCACCCTACCAGTTTTTCCTTCTAAGTGAAGCGGTGTACAATCACTTCCAACCAACGACTGCCTGCCACGATGACTCTGCTGCCCGTACAGTACTGTTTCTCCAATCCCTACGTTTTCTATGCTTCCTTGTCTCTAATACTTGTCGACCGAAATCATTCCAGTTTTCCAGTTAAAAAACTACCAAGAATACCAATTTTTAATTACAACGCGAACACTAGAGGGTATTAATTCTTCACTATAATTTATATTATTGACAAATAATATTATTAGCACTCCATAAAGAGTCTAAGGTTGTTTTTTATGTCAACTAAACTGACAAATATGCGCCTCAACACTTACAAATCTACTCTTTCAAAACTACTCTTTAAACCTTCTTTATACCAAAAGCCTTATTCTAATTGCATGCTCTTTAAATTTTTACATTTTTCGTCTTAATCCCATATTTCATTCTAAATTTTGCTGGCAATAAGTCACAGCTAACCCAACCTCCGCGCCTCATCCAAATCACTAATTCACATCTTTCAAGTAAAGTAGGGGTGCAAACGAATTGAGCAGCTCGATTCAAAATCGACTCGAGCTCGAGCTGGTCGAGTTATAGTTGAGTTCGAACTCGAGTTCAAAATATTAAGTTCGTTAACTCGTGAGTCGGCTAGCGATCTCGAGTATATAGATTTATTTTTTTATTTTAATAGTAAAATTACATAAATATCCTTAATTATTTAATATTATTTTATTTTATTTTTTACAAAATAAAATAATTATTTTTATTTTTTCGAGCTCGAGCTCGAGTTTCAAAATTGTCAGCTCGTTAAGTTTGAGTTCGAGTTCGAGTTTAATAAAATTAAGTCAAAACTCGACTCAATCAGGCCAAAACTCCACTCTACTCGACTCGTTTGCAACCCTAAAGTAAGGGAGAACCGTGGTTTGGAGTTTTGGGTTGTCGGGTTATTTAAAATTTTAGTATTGATTTGCATTTGATTAAGGGCAGTGCACGGTGGTTAGTGGCTACAGAAGCAATAAGAAACTAGAGATAGAGATTGTAAGGGGGAGTCTTATAATATTAATAACGATTTAGGAGCAATAATCATTAATTCAATCAATATAAAAAACAAACTAACTTCCTCTAGATAAGTTTTTTCCTCTTTCGAGAAACGAAATTTGACTAATTAAACCTAATCCCAGAAGTCAACCCAAAAGCCGGCAACTCTTGGATTGCTCCCAGGGACTTGACTAATAACGATTTAAGTTTTTTCCTCTAGATAAGTTGGCCACCACATAAATTGTGAAGTGGGAGGTCAAACCACCAATGTGCTACTATATATGTGATTTCTTCTAAATTCATACGGATACGTGGTGTATCCGTATGATTTAATGGTGGTTCATTTTTCGTCAATTATTTCGGCTCAGTTGGACCAACCACTCTAGAGTATGTTAGATTAGGTTAGATGTGCCGTTACGTAAAAAAAAAAAAAAAAGTTCAAACAAGTGGAGTGTTTGAAGCTTTTCTTCTTTTTTTTTTTTTTGAGTATCAATATAAAGCCCTAGTCCTATTGCCCCGTTCAGGGAGTACCAATATCATTAACTTTTACAAATAGTATACGGTACAGGGTAACAGGAAAAAGAGGAAAAGAAAGCCGAGCCATCAAAGAGGGGAGCCATTAAAAACGTGAGCCGCCAATCCAATCTGGCGTCCCCCACGAGAGGAATGGGGGACTAGTGTTAGGCGTCTGGCGAATGACACGTGGATTTCAGGGTTGATTTGGTCGTAGACTTTCCGTCACAGGTTACAAGTCACCTCATGGGCGAACGTAGGAAATTACATCCGATTTTGGAGCTGAAATTTGAGTGCATCTTATCATTATTTTGACCGAGCTCCCAAAACTTAAAACATAGAGGATTACCACTGGACCTCTAATTTCTTGACGGAATTTCCGAGGGCACATTCAGCATTGTGAGGGGAATAAAAATGATTGTCGATATAACTGTTCGTGAATGGTGTAATAATCTATAAACATATTATAAATGATAAATTTGACGGAATTATTTTTCACGTTGTTGTGTCAAAATTACGTAACATTCTCCCAACTTTAAGATTGGAATTTTGGCCAATTTGAAGCCATACATCATTTGGGAAAGTTGTTTTCCCAGCCCCTTACCCTTCAGTATTCATTAAAGTCAGAGCTCAAGTGTACTATACCCTGCTGAAAAGCACCTATATTCTAGTAGTATTTTTCCTGAGAAAATATTGAATGAAATGTATATGATTTGTTGAAAATAGACAACAAGATTTTCCAGTGGAAAAAACCCTAGTAAAATGAGATCAAAAATTAGCATAGAAAAAAAAAAATTTATCATTCGGTAAATGGTTATGTTCTCCCAAGTTTAGAAATTTCAAGTCATAGACTGCACGCTCACATGAGCTCCAAGGTTCTAACCACTATATATTTTATTGTGTTCTGTTTTCATTATTTTCAGTCAATAAACAAATTTAGTTTAAGAAGAGTCAGTTACTAATTTGCAAAACACCGACTCAAGTAATACTTGCAAGTTCTAGCATTTCTAAAAATGAGAAAATGGAATCTATTTAGGATCACTCTTTTTTTTTTTTCCTTTTTTAATGATTGGGATTTGTGAAATTTACAAATAATCATCATGCTAAACAAACATAGATCATGGATAAATGTACAGTCAATTTAACGACCTTATTTTTAAGTTTAGTAATCGATATGGTACCGTTTTCATCTAAGAATTTCAAATTATCATTTCAAAGCAAGAAAAAATGTCATTATCTTAAAATGCTTGCCACTAGTATATAGGCCACAGTAATATCACATGAGATTCTCGGTATCGCCTTTCCAGTGACAACTCAGTGTCACTTTTATATTTATACAAAGTGATCTGATTATTTAACTTGTTATATGATATTTATTTAAGTTTTTTTTTTTACCTTTAAGTGATAAGTGAGAATGATATTAAATTTGACACCGGATAGCGACATAGAGGATCCCACCTGCAATAACACGACAACTAATGAAAATAAATGCAAATGCATTTGGCGGTTGATCTTAAAGAAAGACATTCACGTATTAAAGAGCGATCCTCAAACAATAGTACCTAAGTCAATTTCTTTCCCATATGCTATTATGTGATATGTGAATTGAAGTTTTAAACTTCTAAATCACATAAAGTGTTTCTTTTTCAAATTTCCTTTTGCAAATACTAGTACCATTTCTTTCTGCTTATCAGTGCTTTTTGTTTCTTCCTTTATACTTTTTGCCAAATGTTTTGAAACTGGAAATATTGTTGAAAAAATAATTTCACAAAAAAACAAGGAAACACTCTCCACTAAGAACAAATAGCATACACTACAGTAAAAGAAGAATTGAATTCCTCTCACGGTTCCAACAAAAATCAAATGTCAATTACTACTAGTACTGGTTGACATGCAAAACTAGGCCCTGCATTTTGTTTTTTGCTTATTCTGTTTCTTTATAGAGGATTAACCGTAATTCTCCACCGACCCTTGACGATTTGAACCCGTAAGTTCCCAAAATTAACTAATCTATGTTTGATGACTTGCTGCATTTTATCCACTAATCTACATTTCGTTGTTTAGGTCTTGTAATTTCAAAACCAGTACGTGTGCACAACACAAATGCTAAAAAGTTTCTACACACTCAGATAATATAATGGAACAAAGAGCAATAGATTTTAAAAAAATAAAACAGAAAGAAAAGAAAAAATGGAGGGTGGAAGGTGTTCTGTAGGAACCAGGCAAATGACGCCAGCAATGGGGACAACCATCAAGCCATGCGCAATTGAGCGGTCCAAACTAGTCCTTTCCTTTCCCCCTTCTCTTCTCTTCCTTTGCCCTCTCCTTTTTATATTCACTACTTCTCACACTCCCTTCGGACTGAGTTCTCTTTCACTCTCTCTCAAACTTTGCTTTTTTGCAGTATCAGCAGTGTCTTCTACCTTTGTCTTCTTCTCCTTTAAATTCATTGTCCTTGAGCAAATAACTAGAGTAACGGAGCCGATACTGCACTACCAGCACCTGTCTGGCTATCTCCTCCAGGTAAGCTTTTGCATTAATTTCCCATGCAAATGCACGCAAACTGAATACAATTTTCATTGTATCTGCAGATTTCATGCATCACTCCCATAATTTTTTTTTCAGTTTCCATTTTGGTTGATGGCTGATGAGATCGGTCTTCTCAGCCATGTTGTTTCATCCAATTTCTTCAGTTCACCACATATTTACTGCTCTTTTTTTTTTAAAAAAAAAAAGGTTTAATTAATCAGATTCTCATTTTCTCTTCATCCCATTTTAGTGGTTTGGTTCCTAAATTATGCACTATCTTCCTTCGACATTCTTTGCTGAAGGCAACTGTGGAATGGTTTCCTGTTCTTGCAAAAAAGATACCCTTTACAAGATTATGAATACAGACATAGGTGATGATACCGTACGAAATGAGATTTAGCTTTCGACTTCCAAATCCCCCAGAGGCTCTAGCCCTATAACCTCTAAGCCTGGCCTGAGTACAAAGATTTCAGATAGACCAAACACCTACAGTACAATCAGTCTTTCTCCAAGATTTGCCAAGGTTGGCAGTTGCAGCATCTCTATCTCTCCTCTCCTGTGGTTGAGCAGTTGCCCAGTTTGTGATACTGGTTGGAGTATCCTCTGAAGTCCAATCATTACCACAGCACTGTGTCTTCTAACCTCTCATACACTGAGAATAGAGATGAAATGGTCTCTCTTCCACAACTTCTTAACAAGTTGGACTAAGGACCAGTGAGTCAGGGAGTCAGACTCAGGTGTTGCCAAGTTTATTGCAGACAAGAAGACAAAGGTCTCAGACTCCATCACTGAAATAATACATCGATTCTCGAAACACCCATGACAGAATTCTCTCTTTTCCTTTTCGTGCATTCCCTTTCTGGCAGGCTTGATCCAAACTAGCCGAACCGCGCACTGCCTTTTAACTCCCCTTACCTTTTCGCATTCCCTTGCAAATAGCGCGTGCCAAATAAATACAAGTAGTTGATAACGTCATCCCCTCTGAACTTTTGCCACTCAAACTTCTATTACTAATCTTTTATTGATCGATCTCAATGGACTACTAATTTATCTTGGTTCTTGACTTTTTTTAATTTGTGAGAACAATGTGTTTGAATTTGATTGATAATAATTTTATAATATCGTGATCAAGTCCCTGTTCTTTATTCATCATTTCACCATTCTCCACCACAAGACAACATCATTGGTACAAACCTTTAGTTGTCCGTTTCTACAGAGCCACACAATTAATATAGATGCCACCCTCCCCCCACCGCCGTCCCCAAAAAAGAAAAACCAAAAAAAAAAGGAATTAAGCTGTAAAAACTGAAGTCCTTATGTTTTGATGAAGGGTTAGCAAAGACCCATTATTGTTTTTTGTTTTCTTGAAAGTTTTGTCCCCTTATCTCAACCTCTATAAAAATGTCAATTTTCAAAGAAAAAGAAAAAGTTTTGCCAATGACAAGTGCTTCCAACCTTCCAGAGCTAAAGTTTGAACATTGTTTACCACCAAATGTGTGGCTTGATGATTATTTCCTATCCCTTGTGTAACACTTGTCATGGATTAGTCTGAAAGCTTCATAGTCTTCCCTGTCCCTCTTCACTTTTGTGCTTCTTATGGCATGTTTGGCTATGTACACACACATTACACTACAACAAGAGTTATGATCTAAGCATCATCTTCATTGATGCTGATTTTGATGTAGAACAGCCATCATGATGGACACAGCCGAATCATGTGTTCCTCCAGGATTTCGGTTTCATCCAACCGATGAAGAGCTCGTTGGTTACTACCTCAGGAAGAAGGTTGCATCACAGAAGATAGATCTTGATGTTATAAGAGATATTGATCTATATAGGATTGAACCATGGGATCTACAAGGTACATACACGTTTCTTTCCATCTTGTCTACTTACATTTGTCATACGTCGTAGCAAGTATTTAGGGTTTCAATTAAAACTACCTGAAAAGTATGTTACTTGACAGATAAATGCCGGATCGGATATGAAGAACAGAATGAGTGGTATTTTTTCAGTCACAAAGATAAGAAATATCCGACGGGGACAAGGACTAACAGGGCCACCATTGCCGGGTTCTGGAAAGCAACAGGGAGGGATAAATCCGTTTATGATAAATCAAAACTCATTGGCATGAGGAAAACCCTTGTCTTCTACAAAGGGAGGGCACCAAATGGGCAAAAATCCGATTGGATCATGCATGAATATCGGCTGGAATCTGAAGAGAATGGTCCTCCTCAGGCAAGTACTCAATCCCCCCCCCCCCCTTTCCCTTCTTCAAATCGTACAGGAAGCATAATTAGCTTTTTCAGTCTTCTTCCTTCACTCTGAAAAGAATACTTAAAAGCTAAACTATTCCCGAAATGGTTTTGAGCTTCTTCCCACCTTCGTGCATGGTTTTTGTTCCTACACTTTCAATACTATTGTCTTTCTCAAACAAGATGGAGAGGGCCAAAAATTCTTGGGAATTCGCATAAAATAATTGTTTCAGATTTCATATACTTCAAAAGGGCCCATATTTCCAACTTGTGAGGTACGGAATCATCGATCAAAGCCTTCCGTGCATGTTTCATTAATTGTTGATCCAAACCCCACATGCATATATCTCAGCTAAAGATGCATATCCCCCCTGCAAGTCGTTTCAGTAATTGTTGATCCAAAACCCCACATGCATATATCTCAGCTAAAGATGAATGTCCCCCTTGAAAGTCAAAAAGTTTATTAGTCACTACCAAATTAACACGGTTTCTCCAACTTGATGTGCCCTTTTTAGTGTAAACCATCCCGAATTCAACTTCTCTAAAGAAAAGTTGAATCTTTTCTAGTTGTACCTCTACAGTTGCACCATTGACTATCTTCTCTACTTCTATGCAAGTAAGGGACCGACAAGGGCAAATGATTTCAGCAACCTTTTTTATTTTAATTTTTTTTTCTTTTCCATCCAAAGAATAGTCGTGGACTAAATGTAGGGATATTTTATTACAGGAAGAAGGATGGGTGGTATGCCGAGCATTCAAGAAGAGAACCACCAGTGGGCAGACAAAAAGCATTGAAGCGTGGGACTCAAGTTATTTCTACGATGAACCAAGTGGAGTTAGCTCCGTTGTGGATCCTCTTGATTATATTACAAGGCAGCCAGCAAATAATTATCTTTCCCAAAATTTCATCTGCAAGCAAGAGATAGAAGCAGAAAACTTGAATAATTTCTTGAACACCACTGACCCCTTTGTACAGCTTCCTCAGCTGGAGAGCCCATCCATGCCACAACTAAAAAAGCCAAGCTCAATATCGTTAGTATCAGAGAACACTGAAGATGACGAACAACCTTTAAGGGGTTGCAGCAGCAGCAAGAAAGTGACGGATTGGAGAGCCCTGGACAAGTTTGTAGCCTCTCAGCTGAGCCATGATCAGGAGAGGTACGAGGGGGATATAGTGTCCGCAGGATTTGAAGGCCATGAGAGTTCAGATTTGGGATTGCTGCTACTGCAGAGTGGTAGGGAAGAAGGGTCTTCTAAGTTAAATGGATTTTTTAGCTCCAGCTCAGATTGTGATATTGGAATCTGCGTTTTCGATAAATGAAGAATTTATCTAATTAATTAGTGGTCTTTTTTTTTTTTTTTGTTAGTATTACGTCATGATTTCCAAATATTCTAAAATATTATCCTGTAAACATAATGGTTTTGATTTTTTTTTTAATATGAGTGACTGAAACTCAGAGCTAGTCCTCCTTCTAGATCTCTTTATCCAATAAAGATGACTGCATGTAGGAATTTTAACTTGGGATTTGAGGGTGACCAAAGACTTTGATAAGTAGGGTGGTGCAAAAATGAGGACTGATGAAGTTGTAATTCTCATACTCAATTTACAGCTCAAAATCATGGCACCTTATATATATATATATATATATATACTTCTATTTATTACTGTGTTCGTTGAATGCACATTAGTTACTTATCAATGTAAAGATTGTACTTATCCATGTATATATATATATATATACACACACGCAAAATTTAAAAGATTAATTAAAAAAATGCTTGTATAAAGATTTTACACACAACAGCCCATGGTGGTGGTATGTAAAAAAAATGCTTGTAAAAGATTTTACCTTTCTCATTTACTTCATACAAGGCTTACAAATTGATTTGTTTTCCCGGTAATTACCCCAGACAAGCTTATAACCTACAAATTACTTCGATGTATAAGCAGTCAAGCATGGTTGTACGTTGATTCACATTTCCACAAAAGCGAAGAACAAGAAACGTTGAAAAGGATTCACTTTGATGGGATCGTCCAAAACGTCTCCTATTCTTGTCTTGCATTCTTCTTCTTTATTGCCATTTTAGTCTCCCTCACGGAACCACCCCTTTCTATGCATCAATGGCAGGAATGAGATGTCGCATTAGCGAAGAGAGAGGGTATTGAATATAGTGATAGTTGGAGTTATCGTGATGAATTTATGGCTGTACTACGCTGCGTTATTGGTCGGCCGGCCTGCTAGCTGCTTTCCGTCATTGCATGCCATTTTGACCAAAGGGGAAAATTACATGATTCTTCTACATCACTACAATATGCTTACAACATGAGTCCAAAAAGAACACTTCTTTTTATTAGTAAAAGGTACTTCCTTTGTCTCACTTTAATATTAAAATATTAAGCAGTGTGGTTTTTTTATTTTTTTTTACTCGGGATTTAAGAAAAATTAATTAACTTTATTAGAAGAGTAAATTTAACGTACTGTTTTTCTTTCTAAAATATCCTTGTACAATAACAATACTATAAAAAATTGTACCATTGAAGTTATGAATTCAAGCAATTAATGAATAAGAGAGTACGTACACATGTCAAGTCAATTATTATACCCTTTATTGGAAAGCGGACTATAATTTATGACGGATAAAAAAGAAAAACAAAACTATGTACGAATTTGGAGGGAGTAGTGTATATATATATATATAGCTTCCATATATGAATTTGGAGTCGCGACCTCTAATAATGATAGTTCAGTCACGATCCAAAAACTAATCGATCAATCAAAATGTAACTGAAGAATGCTACGTGTCACAGAAGATAAACATATAATTTCTCCGGGATCTCCCACCTTCAGGCTCCGTTCACTACTTAAAAGAATTGTACACCGAAAGCTAAAGATTTTATAGCTTATAAACAAGAGAAGACAGAATGAATACGAAAGAGATTGATAGATTTCAGGCGTGCTGCTTGTTTTAATTTGGTTGACTGAAAATTAATACAGACCTCGTTTTCCAGCACTATGTGTGTATGTGCGGGTGTTTATTAGATTCAGAAAAGGTGCTGCTTTATATAAACAGACTGAATGGAAATGATTGCTGGAGAATTAGGAAGCGTCCTACTACGAACTAGTAGTAAATTCTAATGCTAGGCTAAAAGCCTGAAACAGATGCATGGTTCTGTAACAAGATTTTAATTCGCTTATACTCCAGAGTTTGAAGGAGGATTTCTTTCTACAAGAAACATGGACTGGAGCAAAATGTAACTACACTCAACAAAATTGGAAGTATCCATCATCCGCCAAATTAAGAACCTTCAAAAAAAAAAAGAGAGAGAGAGAGAAAAATAGTACTGCAAGTAAATTAATATGGGCGAGAAAGCGCTAGCTGCTTGTTTCGCATTCTTACATATCCAATTCTTTCCTGAATCATTTGAATAATAGTAGGCACATCTGGTCTGTTCATGGATAAACCATGGGAGTAGGAATACCTTACCGATGTTGTTAGGGTCTTATTCTGGGGACTGTGGGGCCATGACTTGTCTAGCATGCGCTGTGCAAGAAGGCTACCACTTTCCATGCTTGTCTCTCAAACTCTCTCAAGCCCAAAGGCCATTTGTCCTCCTCCTGCCTCGCAACATTGGAAACTAAGGTGATCACTATTAAGTATTAACCACCCTACTTCTTTTGGAAATTGAATATACACGAGAAAGAAAGAAAGAAAAACTTTGATATGTCCAGCCCCGGCAGCCAAATTGAGCTCTTGGTGCTTAGTGCATAATACTCCTAAAATTTGTTCCCAGAGCAGCTTTTGGAACTATCAGCATTTCCTGACCAAGTAATTAAGTAACCCCGTCTGCTGCAGAATGCACGGTTCGTCCCACCGTGTGGATTCTATGGGACCTTTGTGCAAACTCCTTTGAAAATCATGGCAACTCTCGTAAAGGAAAGCAAATTGGTCCAAAAAGAACGACATGAACTCTACCTAAATCTCTTCTCTTGCATTTCAGGGATTAAATTTGGTCTAATCACCCATGGCTTTTAGAAACTAGAAGCTCTGCACCCTGTGTATGCTCTTTTTTTTTTATTCGTTTCAAGAACGTGCTCAACGATATCTAGAAGAATTTGTTTAGAGCTGTCCGTCCATCCAAGTACTGCAAAACTACAAATGGGACCGACCTTTTTCTTGCATTTTATCTTATTTTATTTATTTTGGTTAGAACTTAGAAGCCAAACATTAGCTTGCCTACCAATTGTCCTGATTAAGAGAACAAAAAGTTCAAGCCCGCCCCCGGTTATCATCCTCTCCCCCACCCCAAGTATATAAAATTACGAAAGAGTGCAATTAGCCGGTACCACCACGTAGCCCACTCCGAAGTGTTTCGAATCTTTTAATTGCTTGCGTCAACCATATTATCACCTCTAACGTTTGGTTAAAAAAAAAAAAAGAAAGAAAGAAGGTTATGTTGACTTCGTTAAAACTTAAACAAAGATTGGAAATCCTTAATGTACGTTAAACTATTTGTAAGTTGCATCAAATTCAACTAGGTAGAAAGTGATAACTTATGCTGCAGCTCCTTGCAGCAAGCAAATCGTTACTTACCCTCATCTCCTCCTTTCTATAAACATGTATAGTACGTTTCAAGCAATTGCTAGTTAGTTTCATTGGAATGCAAGGGTGTTCTCGTCTGATTTTGACTTGTGATTTAAAGCAGACCCCAAAAAAAAATCAGTTTTTTTTTTTAATCTTATCCTTTGCTTTGGCTCCTGAATTTTATGTTTTTCAATTGATAAAAATGCTGAATTAGCTTTGATAATAGCCCCAAGTAGTCAACTTATAATATTGCCTCGTAAAATTAACTAGTTAATTCATTAGCCATGTATCAGGAAGAAAAGACAAATTAAATCAAACATTCATCACTAAAGAAAAATTAACAAAAACCAAATAATCATCATGTTTACAAAAGACATACTTTGACTAAGACAGTGCCAAAATGGACTTTGGCCTGCTCTTCTTCAGTTTAAGCACACCACAAAGTAAAACCAAGAATGAAAAATGAAACAGTATCTTTTTGATGGGCATGCTTCTAAAGGCAGGGGCAGGTTAATTAAACATACAGGCCAACCAGTCTCCAACCTCATGCTTTCTTTTCTTTTTTTTTTTTTTAAATAACCCAATATCTTCGCGTCTCCAATCACATGCTTCTTTTATCCCAAGCGTGAAATACATCACAAGAGAATGGTAAATATGGATGTAATAAGTAAGGAAGTTGACCAAAATAAGCTTCTTTTAAGCGAACAATGATTCCTATAATGGCACGCAACTCCATCAACCTGACTTTGATGACCTTTTCATGCAAGAATAAGATTAGGACACGGCGAAAAGGTCGAAACCATGTGGCCTCGCTCCCAGGCCATTAACCCTACCCTATCCCTCCGGAATTTAGCATCAAATCAACTACAAAAGATAAGGATTCACTTACTGTGGATTCTCAGAACACGTCTGTTGAGAAAAGAAAATTAGCTTAAAGTACTTTCTGATTGGTGGAACCTTAAAAGATGAGGACACGTTACCTCAAGAAGAACTTCACGCACCAAATGAATAAACGATACATCTAGAAAGCTGAGATTCAACACCATTACCCCAGGGAACACATTGTGAGGGAAAACCGAAAAAGCAGCCCACATCCTTGCCCAACAAATCTTGTGTATTACCTTGTGTTGTTTCTCAAGTTTCAGAGCCCATGGACCAGAGAGAAGTCGTCCAACAGAAGACAATGATGATGCATTTTAACCACAAGAGCATTCACCATAGACAAAAGCATTGATAAATCCCCTTTTCTGTGCACTTGTCAAAAAGTCCAAGTCGCAGCAAGATTATCCTTTCACTCCTAATTCCAAAAAGTGAAGGATATCCAGCAAAAGTTCTAGACTCTTTCAATCAACTTGATCGATCAATGAGCATGTGACAGCAGCCCCCATTTCGAGCAACCAACAGTCTGAACAATTGGAGGAAAAAGGAGAATCTGAATAATTGAAATTACTTGATGTTCAACAATGAGACTTGATTTACAATCAACCCAATCCATGAATTGAAATGTGCCCTGCATCTGCCTCATCCCAATGCTATACAACATGAATCATCAACCCCCCCCCCCCCCTCCTTCCCTCCCTAAACAAAATAGGAGAGCAGGGAAGAAAGAGATTATGGAGGAGATATATAAAGTCATGCTGATAGAATGAACAGAGTATAAACAGGGATGATTAATAAGACATTATTGTGGAAGTGAAAATATACACTGTTCAAATGACACTAACCAAAGAAAAGGTCATCGCCATCTAAAATGCCTTGACAGTACGTTATGGCTAGATTAGTGTTATACCATCAATTCTGGTTTGACATCCTTGAATAGGCTTGACGAGTAAGAAGGAAGACAAAATATAACAGTTCAGGAAAGAGACTATGAGATGACAACATCAGAGGGCTGACCGATGAAATTAAACTAATACAAACAACAAGAAGTTTGGACTTAGCAGAATCATCTTAAGTCAGCAGGATCGTGTAGTAAAAGAGTGAAAGAAAAAAGAATTTAAGGCTGTGGAACACAAAATGGAAAACCAGGAGGCTTCCGTCCAATAAAGGCCTGAAAAGTATCAAGAAAATTATTTATTTAAGAATCATGACACAATCAAATGTTTCTTCTCGTATCAGGCATAGAGGATGGGGCTACAAGTACATAGCCCAACGGCCAACATGCAGCTAAAACCTAAAACTTAAACTAAAAAAGTCAATAAATCAAATATGAAAAAAAAAAAAGAAGCAAATCACGTTGAACAGATCACACGTATCTTTAACAGTTATTAACCAACCAAATTGAAAATTAAAGTGTTACATGAACCAATTCTTACAAGACACTGAAATTGACATATGGAGTGCAAGAACCACCACCTAACCAAACAAGTAATAATGAACATTCATGCCCTTTCACCACGAATACGCCTCGCAAGTTGGATGTCCTTGGGCATGATAGTTACCCTCTTAGCATGGATTGCACAAAGATTTGTGTCTTCAAACAGACCAACAAGATAGGCCTCAGCAGCTTCTTGAAGAGCAAGGACAGCATGACTTTGGAACCTCAAATCCGTCTGAAGATGAAAACAAATTTATGGCACAATTAGATGCAACAAAATGTAATACTCAAACAAGGTAATGAGAATATTAAGTAACTATATGAACAAAACCAATTGAGATATCAAAGACATCTAAATCATTACACCTTGAAGTCTTGAGCAATTTCACGAACAAGCCTTTGGAAGGGTAGTTTGCGGATCAAAAGCTCAGTACTCTTCTGATATTTCCTAATTTCACTGTGGACATGGCATGAAGCAGCAAAATCTTAAACAACAGTCTAACCTAAAAATATACAAGCAAAAGAGTTCATCAAATAGTTCAACAACTATGGATTTTAAATAATGAATACAGACCGCAGTGCAACAGTTCCAGGTCGGTAGCGGTGAGGCTTCTTCACACCTCCAGTCGTGGGTGCCGACTTCCTGGCAGCCTACAACTCAAAAAATTGAAGAAAATTGGTTGTTATCAAGCATTACGAGATTGATCACATTCGCAAACCAAATAGTGGTGCCTGCAGTACTTTTTGATGATCAAAGGCAAAAAAAAGGTATACAAAGATACAACATGATTCTGGCCATCAGATATACATAAGTAACAGTAGTAGTTGTTCAGAGTAACAAGCGCAGCACAACTATAGTTCATTAAGTTATAAGGCATCGGGAACAATTGACCATCTCATTTCAGGAATGACGATAAAAAAGAGTGTCCAATTAATCCATTTCAGTGCTATCTTAATTTCTCTTTCCAACTACAACCTACTCTGTTGATATCCTCTCAGAGGTGAATCCTGTTAACAATTCTAGCATTACCTAGAAATGAATATGTTAGTAGCTAAACTGCACATCAGCACACCAATCATGCTGCAGGTCACTGTTGAAAAATTTATGAGCAAAATCCGTTGTGTTTATCTAAGAATAAAAGATCATAGCTATGTGTGTGTGTGTGTGTATATATTTATGGTATATATATAAAGACCAAATTCAGTCAGTACTGCACACGTAACTCCAAGAAGGACCAAATAATCCAGAGAAACCAGTCCTCCATTATTTCGTACACATAATTATTACAATTTGCATAAAAAATTCTAACAAATAGTGAAAATAAATCTCAACATACAGGGAGGAGCTCTGTAAGTTTACAAACGACTATAAACAAGAATACGAGCTAAATCTTCAAAAAAGTGACATCAAAATTCACAAATTAGTGTACTCAAATAAATATCAATTCATTCCGAGGAAGAAAGCATATATACCTTGGTGGCAAGCTGTTTCCTTGGAGCCTTTCCTCCGGTGGACTTGCGAGCTGTTTGCTTCGTACGAGCCATTTTGATTTTGAAGAACTGCAAAAAGTCTCAAAAATTAAATAAGAGAGGGCCAAATAAGATGAAATTAAACTGCTAAGTTCAAAAAATCAGAAAATAAGGAAGTAATCGGAATGCCCTAGGGTTTCGATGTTTTTCAAACCTGAATGAACTCTGACCGACTATTTGATTTCTTCGGTTTGCTCTTAATCTGGCCGCTAAAGAAGCTCTTGTAGATGGTTGAATTAGAATTTGAACGGGTTAATTGGACATAGACCCCTGAGGTTGGCGCATATAGCCAATAAATCCCTATACTTGAAATTTTATATCAAACCCCCTCTACTCTATTTAGAGGTGGCAAAATGGGTGGGATGTTTGTTTCGCTTCGAAATAGAACCGAATTATATGGGTTTGGATCTAACCTTACCCATATGTGCGTTGGAACTAATTTGGGCGGGATCACTTTGGGATGAGTTTAGATTGATCATGTCCAATACCCAAATCTATTTTCTATATTTTTTTTCCTTTAATTCTTTTTATTTTTTATATAACTTTAATATTTTTATTTATTAAGTTTCTTTTGATCTTATTGTGAATTTATATTTTTCTGAATTCATTTACACTCTAGAACGATCAACAGTTACTTTAAAAAGACATAACATTTTGATAAGAATGCACATATCTTCTTCCTGGATTAAACCAAAAATTGGATTAACAAATAAAGGAAAAAATAGATATACAACCATATTCCAACAGATATCAAAATAGCCAGGGTACTGAGGTTGTTGAACATTTATCCTCATCACTATCCAAGGATATGAGTAAGGTTAGTCATTGTCTCTACCTAAATATGACATAATGTTGTCTGACACAAGGACTGGAAATAAGATTTTTTAACACCAAATTCATTCTTACTGACATTCTTAAAATTTTCAAAAATTAATACAAAAGAAATTTACATTAAATGCTGAATAAGACTAGCACAGAAACGAAGAAACTAATTAAAAATTGATAACAGGATTGTATATAGAAATCTATGTAGATAGTTCAACAATTAGCATAAAATCAACATAAAGGGGTGCCAAGTCAAATTGAGATATCATCCACTATATTGGTCAAAAATGACACTACTTTGTCCAAGTCCCTACTCTTTCTTTGGAATAAAAAAAGGAGGGGACCATTTTTTTTTAAGAAAAGAAAATTTGAATTTAAAACCCATAATTCTATGAGTTTCAACTTTAACTATTAAACGGGAGTTTCATTAATTGTCCAAATTCTGACTCTTCTAATCTAAGCATGCTTGAATTCTTGATAAAAAACATGAATACTAGAAAAATGTGTCCACTTATACTAAGTTGATTGATAAAACAAGGTGAAACTTCATTCAAAATGATAGGGCTTGTGAGTTTAAATAGAAATGCAAACTTACTAAATAAAAGATAGAAGTAGGTGAATTCCACCATAACAAAAAAGATGAGGAGGTTAAATTGCAATTATTCTTCTATATTTTAGTTTTGCAAGTTCTTGTAACGTCTGTGCTTATCATACCTTATAGCCTTGTAATTACGAGGCTATGAACCGACCTAATTAATTCTTTTTGATGTCAACATTTGCAATTGAAATTTATCACTTAAACTCATCAATGTGGCTGAAGGTTTTTTTTTTTTTTTTGTTAGGGTCAATCGGCAACATAACTTTCATTAATATGAAGAAATTAGAATTATAGAGTTAGAGCAACTGCTCCTTAAACATATGCTTGAGCAAACTCAAGCATCCAAACTAAGAAGCTAACCTTTCATTGAGTGACATTTTTCAAATTTAAAGCAAACTTTACTAATTTGTGATTAACAATGTTGTTTACTCTCCTAGTCAACAAGAGATAACAATCATTAAAACTTAACTTTAAATACCCGTTTGGATTAATATTTTTTTAAAATTTTTGTTAAAAGAATATACTATAATGATTTAATACATGTGAAATAAACAGATATTTGAAAAATGTGTTCACGAGAAACGTAAGATTATTTTGGAGGAAAATGACTTTCCAAATACCTTTAATACAGTACTAAATAAGACATCCTCAGTTGCATCATTGATCTTATCTGTAAGGGTTCACAATTTGATTCAGTCTCTATCTTCAACCAGCCTTGCTCTTTAGCTCTGATTGTGGCAGCTCAAACTGCAAAGGCTTCTTTTGATCTTGCTTCTAGTCTTGCCATAGCAGATCAATGTGGTTGAATTTAAGTTAAAAAAAAAAGTCATGTATACTGTCATTCACACTTAAAAGTTTCAACTCAAAGTCTTCAACGTTTCTTAATTTGTTTGTCCTGATGCACAAGCAACATAATCAACAGAACTAAACTAGGGGGAGCGCCCGCACATCGCGCGGGTGTTTGGTACTTGTGGGGAAGGAGATTTTTTTGTTGAACAAACAATAGTACATTGTGAGAAAAAATAAAACGTAGTATGAAAAGCTAAACGATATAATCAATCAATTCACACAGCGTTACAATAAAACTGTGTCAAATTGAACGTTGTTGATAATGCAGAAAGGCAGAGCAACACAGAAAGCTAAACTTATTCCAG
This sequence comes from Coffea eugenioides, assembly GCF_003713205.1. Classification (NCBI taxonomy): domain Eukaryota; kingdom Viridiplantae; phylum Streptophyta; class Magnoliopsida; order Gentianales; family Rubiaceae; genus Coffea; species Coffea eugenioides. The sequence continues at coordinate 3,124,963 of NC_040041.1, forward strand.
AATCCCCACCGAGAGCTTTTACTTGCTGTTGCTCCAGACCTATAAGATTATAACCAACCCAAACTAATTGGGGCTAGACAACCCGATAAGAGTCTCTAATTGTAGGTACTACGAACACACCGACAAATTTGGGAGGGGGTGAAATCTAACCTCACGCTGAATCACTAGGAGTAGTTGGGACTGAAAAGTATTCTGAGCTGATTAGTGTGAAATCAGGTAGAATTATCCCAATTCTAGAATGCAAACAGGGAGAAACTAATAATCAACCGTTTAGACATTAACGTACCAACGGTTTGGCAATTGAATTGGGTATAATTAGTGACGAAATAATAGGTAATTTCAGAGTTGAGTTCGGATGGAAGAGAAAACGATGAGGCAAATCATTGTAGACAAAGACAAAAAGAGAAAACTTAACTCCTGAAGTTGAAAGGAGATAAATTGACCAACGTTTGTGACTCATAAATACAGATTATAAATGATAGAGAATTGGGTTCCTACCATTGATAGAGAAATCGTTGGCTCATTTCCTAAATCCGATTGCCATTCAAACGTTTCAGACAAAGTAACATCTCAAATGGTTATCTGCGGCTGAAAAGGAAAATTATTGGTAGCTAAGAGATATTCCGGTAATTACACCAACACACAGGCATATATGGATTATACAAAAATGCAAAAACTGTTGCACACTAATCACACATTCCATCAATACCCAGATGACTCATCAATGACAACTTTAAATGTATTAAAATGGGGTCATTTCAGTAAATATATCCAAATACATGCTTCCTTAATTTGTACCTAAAATTTTTAAACTAATACACAATATTTCACATTTTCAAAAAACTCTCACCTATGCAGTTGAAATTCATCCTATTTTTTGACCAAAACTCAATCTTAGTAAAAGAACTAGGAGGAGAATGCCCGCACATCGCGCGAGTGTTTGGTGCCTGTGATTAAAGAAAATTTTACGGTAGTTCAAGCGAATATCAAAAAACTCACGCACATTGAGTAACAATATGAAGTAACAAAATATCTAATGTATACTGGGAGATGAAGAAGGAAATTATGCATGCTATCTTGCTTGGTTCATATATTTTGAAACAAACACTTGTATATGAGTTTTTCATTAACAAGACTAAATGAACTTTAAACAGATACTCAAACGATTCAGATAATGGCATAACAAAGTGATTATCCACTTAAAGATGCATCTACACAACATTCTTGTTGATGAGTAGCCAACTTTTTTAGCAACGACAAAGCCTAGTCTCGAAAGGTTTGGTTCCATTAGAGGACTCAACAATAGATCATCAACCCCCGTAGATTTTGGGTGAACATAATGCCAAATGCCCTTAGCATAGGTCTTCGCCTGTAATTTCGTTAACTCAATACTGATTAGATCTTTCTCCCAAAAATAAGGACAATTGAGAAAAATCACATCAAGATCGAAGTAGTCTAATATCTCCAGCCAAATCCTTGATGCCATGTTATGTGCTAAATTGCCATCAACACTATCCCCACCAAAAACACGCAATCAAAGCCAGCATAATCCCTAAACCATACCTCAGGACCGTCGCCATTTGAATGAAGGGCAACCCATTTGACTGCAATCTAAGAATCTTCATAAGCAATAGGCAAAGGATACTCAGGGGTGAGCCGATAGTTAATTGAAACTGCTACAACACCAGCTTCTGCAACTACTACATTAAGGTGTGTGTGATATATAGGAGAGAAAGCAGATTTGATAAAAAAGCCTCCACCATGTAAGTAGACCAGAGAGGAAGTTTTGTATCTCCAAATCTATTCCAACAAAACCACATCATTTAAATTGTATAGAACAACCAACTTTGTGGGGAAACAATAATATCAATATTAAATTGCACTAACAGAGTATCCAATTTTGGAATGAAAGCATTTAGCTAACAATAGAAATTACGATTTTACAAAGCAAATCATACCATTAAAAAAAAGAATGAAACCTCACCTCAAGTTGAACCACCAAGAATAGCTTCACCAGAGAACCATATTGAAATCCAGAGTACAATGACAATACAAATAAGTATTTACCGGAAGACGAAAGGAACATAACGGAAGAATGTGAAGGGGCAGACATTTGAAGAATTGAAGTTGAAACTAATGCTCAATCATAAATTCCTTAATAAACCATATTGCCCTTGCTTTAATTGAGATGAAAATGACGTTTTGAAGTTCTTCAAGTTATAATAGCAAAGTAACAGTAATAATTGATACAAACCAAAATAAATGTCTCTGCAAGGACATTTAAGTAATTACACCAATAAAGAAGCTATTATGGATTGTATCTATTGTAGAAAAGATGATCAAATAATCTCACATTTCCAAATTACCCAAACCTTTGAACAAATCATCACTGCATCTTTTAGAATACAAGGACATTTCAGTAAACACAATAATACCCATGCTATCTAAAGTAGTACCCAATATTATAACTACATTCAAAATAACCTCACAATTCCCAAATACCCCTACTCTTGCCGTTGAAGTTTAAAGCCATTATTTGACCCAAACTCATTCTTATATAGTATAAGGAAATCGAATCTGTCATTCGAATTGTACATTCTGTTAATATGCTCAAAACAGCACACCAACCTCACAGCCGGGGAAGGATTCATTGTCCATTTTAGAGAATAGCTAAAAATCCAATATGTCGAAGAAATTGTTGCTAAATATTACGATGGGTTATGGTAATTTGAAACTCAAAAAGTTTTCTTCCAAATTCCACGACAATTACTTTCGCTTTTCCCGGTTTGTGAAGAAACAGGGAAAAGTTTTTCAAATAAATCAAAATCCTTCTCTGGCGGAGAAGTAATTCCCTAATTCTCGTTTTTGGGGAAGAGTTTTTCAAATAATCAAACATTGTAGCTCTTGTTTGAGAAGTTATGCATGTAACTATTATATATCTATTATTGTTTTAATGGACAAATGTGATAATTCATTAGCTTTAAATGGACCACTCACCATTATCACTTTCCTTCCATGAAAAACCTTTGGATCAATCCAAATTAGACACTTTCCCTTTTCGTCTCCCCCTCCCATATTCCAATACACCAGCTGTTTGCTTTACCAGGCGAGTCGAGGCCACAATGAATGTTTTCCAGGTGGAGACATTCCTCCAATACAATACCATGTTCATTTGCTATTTGCAGCCTATATCTAGAATCATCGACAAAAATCGACGAGACTAATCCCGAGACCAACTACCAAAAAATATCTCCCGTCTGCTGTGTAATGAATGGCCGACAAACAATTCCATCCAAAAAAAAAAAAAAAAGGACCACACAAATCACAGCTGCAATCCAAAGAATATTTGCAAGTTGAGCCCCAAAGTTTGATGATTCTATTCCATTAAACCCCAAAATTCTAACCACATAAAAACATCTCAAGCATTATACACCAAAACAACCACGGATACCGCCATGATCATCATCTACCGAACCGCATCATTTCCCATATTCACAATCCACTACTCTTTCCCTAACAAACAGAAAACATCATTTATTTATTTTCCCTACTCCGAAGTCCGTACTACCTCTATACCTATACAGATACTTGGAAACTACTGTAAGACTCCTCGCTTTAAGCAGCAGCAGCTTTCCTAGCCCTCTTAGCAGCAGGAGACTTAATTGACTTTGGCTGCTTTGCCTTCGCTGGAGCCGCCGCCTTCTTCGTTTTCTTAGCCTGAGTCACTTTCTTCTCTGGCTTTGCCTTCACAGCTTCCGTCTTCTTCTTCGCCGCAGCAGTTGCTCTAGTGGTTTTCGCATTCGATTGAGCAGCCGGCTTACCAGCCCTCTTCGTCTCCGCATTGGCTTTGGCTGGCTTTTTCACGGCGGGGACTTTTTTGCCTGCCTCGGATAACTTGTACGAGGCCTTGATTTTGATCAGCTTTCCCCTCGCCGCAGAGTTCTTCAACTGAAGCCCTAGGATCTTCCTAAAATTCGCAGGCAGTTCCGACTTGTGCTTCTCTTCCACGAACTTTGCGATTGCGTACGGACTTGATCCGCTCTTTTCGTTCAGTGCAACGAGGGCCTCCTTAATCATCTGCAAGATAAACCAAACAAAAAAAAAATCACCAAAAAAATTCACCATCGATAACAAAAATCATTTCCCAAGAAAAGAAGATTGAAATTGAGAGATATAAAGAGCATAACAGTAATACTACCTCAAAGTAAGGAGGATGAGCAGCAGTTTTGGGCGCTTTAGGCTTCTTTTCTTTAGGAGCTTTAGGCTTTTTCTCCTTAGCAGGCTTCTCGGCTGGCTGCTCCGCAGGGGGAGCATCAGCCGGAGGCTGCTCAACGGCAGTTTTCTCAGCATCTCCGGTGGCCGACATCGCGAAGTGTCACAAGAAACAACAACAGAGTGAACGATACGGTAATAACCTTTCTGACTTTGCGTGAATAATTTTCCACGTAGCTGTCAGCATTTATAGGAGGGAGCGATCTGCGTGAAATGGGGTTTCTGGATTCTGATTGGTCAGCTAAGAGTGACGCGGATCGAGGAGTTTTAGAATCAGTGTTTTGAATCGTACACGTGGGCGATTATGGGTTGTTGATCGAACACTGAATAGGATTTTTGGGGTGCCAGTCTTGTCTGGAATGGATACTTCAATACTAAGGCCGCTGGTATTTTTTCACGCATAGCTTGTGAGAGGGGTGTGTTTTCTTGGTGCATTTGGGGATAATTTACAGAAGCATTTTTTATGATTTGGACTTGGAACTTTTATGAGGATGAAATTTAGAAAATTCTGGTTGTAATGTGGGTGGTTTGAGGTAAATTGGTTGGAATTTGGGTGGGTTTTGAAGGCGTCAAATACAAACAGTTTGAAGTTGCTTCTTCAGGCTTAGTACTGCCTTTCTGGAACTCCATTACTCCGTATCATTTATCTTCGTAGTTAACAAACCAGCTAGATGGAGGATTTACCCCACACTCTTTTAGATTCGTTTTTGTAAAAGGTCAAAAGAAATGTAGATGAAACATCCCAAGTAAAAACCAGCAGATCCAAGTTGTACATCTACTTTTGATGTATTGTGGTGACAAGGCTCTTTTATTTTAGGATAATAAAAGAATCAAGAATCATTTTTTATTTTTTAATTTTAGAATCTTCTATTTATAATCTCTCCTATCTTACCATATAAACCAACTCTAGAAGTATGCTAATTTTACATCTACATAAGTTATCAACAAAATGATGAGTTTATGTAGATGTAAAATTTGACCTAGTTTGACTCGTCATGAATTAAATAGATTGTCTGTGTCGCTTCTCACGTGACAAGTATAACAAAAATCTTAGGACTTATTCTTGATTATTTAGATATTACAAAATTTGATTATAGAAATTAATCATACAGAACAATCACAATCAGCAACAACTACTCATTTGGTGATTATAGATTTTAGTTTTTTTAATCATTAAAAAACCAAAAATCATAATACAAAAGGAATCGAAAAACATCACAAAAACTAATTATTCAAAACAATTTACAATCAGGTAAAATAGCTACTTTTTAGGTGATTATAGATTTTAGTTTTTTTTATCATTAAAAAATCTATAATCAGAATAAAAAAAAAATAGAAAACATCACAAAAACTGATTATTCAAAATAATTTACAATCACTTAAAATAATCAATCTAAAACAAGCCCTTAATTCTGAATCATCTATTGCTATTCCTTGGTTTGTTACTGGAAACCGACAATTGATTCAATCAGCTTCATTAAATTTTCTCTTACCGAACTAATGTAGTAAGTAGATACTGACCAAAGAAAGATTACCGGCAGTTCTGATTAGGATCATGGGAGCGATTAAGCAGAAGCGTCAACCCAAATTGAAAAGAGACCTACACCTCCTCTTTGTTATCCGGTTCAAAGTTCAAATTACGACGTCAGAGAAACGCTGACCCGTTAAATAAGCGACCATTGTAAGATCTCATACTCAAAACGGCCGCTGTTCGGTCTTCGAACCACCCAAAAACGCCATAGTTTCCCCTCTTAAAACCCGCTACGCTCACCGTTTATACTACTACAACTTACAGCTACAAAAATCGAACGCTCCAAAAAAAAAAAAAAACTAGTAGTAAAAGACTGAGGGAGGAGGAGGATTCGGCCGTCGAATCTCAACCTCTTTCTCCCTCTCGAGCAGAGCTGCGAAGAATCTGGCTGCATTCCGTCATCTCTCTCAGCTCTGTCTCTCGTGTAAGTCTTGACGAATCAAATCAAGTTTTTTTTTTTTTTTTTGCTTCGCATTTAGACATTCCGATCTGCTTAGTTGCTTATTCATTTCCTCATTTTAGGCGTTTTCCGGCGCATACTCTTAACCTAGCTTTCCGATCTTCTGCATTTCAGATTTCATACAAGTCTTCTCGGATTTTTCTTTTTTATTTTTTGAAATCTTAGCTGTGTGAAAAAAGAGCTTAGATGAAGCTGCATTACTTATTTTTTATCATAAGAACGTCGTGCGTTTATTTCTGAATTATGCAAATAGTTGAGTAAGTCAGAGTACGGGAAATTGGTCAATGATTTAGTTCATTACTCTTTGGATTACCTTTTGGTTTTCATGTTGGTGATATTACGTTTTTAGAGGTTTAAATTAGCTGTTGCAGATGTACTTTTTCATAATGATCTGGAAATTACTTTTAGTCTGGTGCTTGTTTGTACTTAATACAGTATGTGTTTATGTAGCTTTTAGAACTAAAGTTGCTTTTATTTCCTGAAATTACTTTATGCCGTTTAAGTTTGCTGTAAAATTGGCTTCTGAACTTTCCAACTCCAAATTTGTCAGTAAGTGCCTTCACAGTATAGGAGTATTATTTAGTCTTTGACTCATGAGTCCAACTGTAAGAGATACCGTTCTGTGCTGTATTTGTGCTTGGCTACTTGATTAGGAGAACTGGGAAAGCAAAAATATAGCTGGTGGTTCAATGAGGAGTTGGGGGGGGGGGGGCACGGCTATGTTGGGAAGAAAGAATTATGAGTTTTGAGGTAATTTAGGGTGAATATTTGAGTCTCATTGGGAACGTCCAAGAACACTGTATGAATTTGAAGGTGTAACTTGTTATATGTTTTGCTAGATGTTGAATTTTTTAGTTATTTTTATCGCATGCATCCAATCCTACTAAAAGTTCAGCGAACTTATTACATGTGCTCAACAAAGTGTAGCTCAAGCTCTGGGTGACTGCAAAGTACTTTCCAAAGTTAAGATTCTGTAGTATTAGTCTGGACAAATGAAATGTTTAGTATTTAATCAACAATATCTAGTCCAGAAATGACTCATCAACTGAACATTTTCGAGCTTCTGATAGCTTTATTGTTTTACGATCTGCATTTTTGGAATATTTTCTTTAGTTTTCAGATTGTCTAAGAAGTGATATTTTTCCTTCTGCAGATATTTCCTTTTCAGAAATGGATTATTAGTTTCACCAGCTTGGCTAGTGATGGTATGAGATTGTACTTTTCACCGTCCAGTTCTCACATTTCTGTTTCTTAACATTCTTTCACTTGACATGCTTTAACTAATGATGGTTGATGTGCTATTAAGAAGGGATTGACTCCTTGCATGGTTACTACCCTGTCTTGATTTACATCTTGTTGCAATTGATACATGGAATCAAAGATGACTACATGATAATATTAACTTCAGATACAAATTTATTAATCCTGTACCTTAATAAATTAATAATTGACTGGCTAGCTTAATATCTCTTGCATAATGCTTTTTCTCATTTCTCTTTTCGCCTTTGAAGTCTTCGTTGTCAAACTGTCACAATGATACCTGATTGTGCTTGATATCTTGTGCTTTAATCCAAGGACCACAATCACTTATCGATAAAGACATATATGGCCATCACGGCTGAGCGAGATGCGGCCATCCGGGAAAGGAACATGGCACTGGAGGAGAGAAAGAGGGCCTTCTCTGAGAGAGACATGGCAATGCTTCAGCGGGATGCAGCTATTGCTGAACGTAATTCTGCCATACAAGAACGAGATGAGGCCATTGCTGCTCTGCAAATAAGGGACTGCTCTGTAAATAATATGCTTTCTGACTCCGCTGAGGATGGGGTTGCAGATGGAACCGAAGACATGCATTACCAGCATATGCATCACGCTATGGTTAATGCTGCATTTAGTCCTAGAGATATTCTAACTAGTGAGACCTTTAATAGTACACAAGTTGCTTCTGAAACTGCGAAAGCCACGAAAGTGAGGCAGCCAAAGGAAGGTAAGATGACAAAATCAGTCAAGTCTCCAAGGTCGCCTAAAAGACGGGCTGAAGGCATGATTAAGCCACTAACTCCTGCTTCATCAAATGGTTGGAATGCTGGCCATGATTTGAAACGCGAGGAAGAATTAGAAGGGCATCTTGGTACGTGGAAGGATAATATAGGCTTGAATCAAATAAACTTTGACGAAACTTCCATGCCAGTGCCAGTTTGCTCCTGCACTGGAACACCCCAGCCTTGTTATAAGTGGGGGAATGGTGGATGGCAGTCGGCTTGCTGTACAACGACCATGTCTGTGTATCCGTTACCTCAGGTATCTAATAAGCGGTATACCAGAGTCGGTGGCAGAAAGATGAGTGGAAGTGCCTTCAATAAATTGCTAAATCGACTTGTTGCCGAGGGTCATGACCTGTACTCTGCTCCACTTGATCTGAAGGACCATTGGGCAAAGCATGGCACGAATCGGTATAGCACCTTGAAGTGACTCCAGAATGACCTGCTGTCAGTGTTGCACACATGTTGGACGGTTTATGTATGGTGCAATCTTATACCGCCCATTAGCGGAGATATTGGAGGGGCTCAACTCTGAATTCTGCTGGTGCTCATCAAATCCCAGATTATAAACAATGGAAAGGAAAATATACAGAGCTCAAAATTTGTTTTCCATGTTCTGTTGTATTTTGTTTGGTGTTGCTATGGATTAGGACAAAAATTTGTTGTTGGGCATACATGATACGGGGAGAAAGATTATGTATATGAAATCTGAATACTCAAACAGCTATATACCAATTGAACCTGAAGCTGCAAAATCTTACCACCGGAGCGAATGCTGTAATTTGGCACCTTCAATACCAGTTGTTTTTCTTTCTTTTCTTTTTTTTCAGTCCAAGACGTTTTATTTTCACCTTCAAGTAATTGGAAGCAGTTTCTTGAAAAATTACGAATTCAGTAATTGTCCACGCTTGCACAAAACGCATTCGCGTTCCAGCCGTAAGCCCCGACTCCAGATTGGTTTTCTGATTTGGCTAATAGACGGGCAACTTTTCCTTTGCATTTGACTTGAATTGATATAAATTTATTCTTGTTTCAGAAAATTGAAAATCCGCGAAGGACTCTTCAACGCTAGGTGGCACATTTTTTAGGGCAAATTTTCGTGACCGTGGATTTGATCCTCAAGGCAAGAAGCCATCAGCCATTCAGACTCGGAAAATGTTTCAAAGTCCCAATTTTCCATATTCTCATTTGGATTGCCACGCTGTGGAGAATAATTAGCTTCAATTTGTCCTTTTTTTTTTTTTTTGAAAAATTTAATTCCCTAGCATCTTCAAATTCTACACCTTCTGAGCCTGGGAAAAAATGTTTGCACTCTCTTGAGAAAAGAGAGAAATTGACTTATTAAATCTCAGCCACCAAATTGAATACTTATATTAGATCCGATAAAGTTAAACGTGCCGTGACGCGCAGTGATCAAGCCAACGCTAGACTTGATCACAGACTCGACAATCCGGGAAAGCAAATAAATTCAGATTCCACACTCATGCGACTTATTTAAACATTAAAAAAAAAAAAAACCCAAGGTCTACTCCATAACAGAGGCACTTCCAGGGTTTTAAAACCCTCCTCGCGAAGCTAAAAACATTCAACCAACCAACCAACCTTTTAGAGACAGACTTGCATAATCAATGCCTAATATTATAAAATCAAATGCCAATCTATATCAAGGTTGTTAATTCACATTAATTACAAGGCCAGAAAAGGACAACTTCTATGCTGTGAATCCCAGACTGGACAACGAGTACACAACCAGAATGGCTAGACAATCAACAGTAATTAAACCAAACATGCCAGACCAGCCAATGCAGACTAATACAACTCCAAGCAAGCCTCTTGTGGTTCCAATTCCTATATATCATTTACCATGCAACCACAATTCCTATATATCATTTACCATGCAAAACTCAACAATACTTCATTTGGCCAAATTTGTCCTCAGACACCAGCAGTACCACCTTCCTTCCTTCAGGAGTATTTTGCAAAAAGATAAAATAAACTAGGAAAATAAAAATGAAAGATGAAATGAATGTCTAAAAAACCACAATGAAACATCAAAAGGCCCAGAAAACTAGAAACAGGATCTTTCTCCAGTTTTAATCTTCGATAAAAACTACGGTTCCTACAGGTAATCCGTCTGGATAACAAATTTTTCTTCTTCAAAGTAGCTATTAATGTCGACTACAGGACATTGTCGACTTATGCAACATCAATCAAGTATCTATTTCCAACCACTCATGTTTGTTTTGACATTGAACTTCATAATTTAACAATTACCACAATCTGATAAAAAAATAAAAAAAAACCTATGTTCGCAAGATAACAAAGCATTCCCTTCAGACAGCACCAAATGCTCATCCACGTAGAACAGGGAAAAAAAAGGAAAAAAAAAAGAAAAGCAAAGAGCATCCTCAATCATTTACAATATAACCATTTAACCTCAATATGAGTTGCATGTGAGACTACGCATTTCAATCTTCTATAAAACTCTTGGATGATAGGTTTTTACATCGAAGTAACTATTTCTGTCTCTATGAGACTTTGTGCATTCATGAATGACTAATCATACATCCATCCAGTATCTGACTCCTACAATTCATGTTTGTTTTGCTATCAAACTTCAGAGTCTAATAGTTTTCCCAATCTCATATTAAACCCTACATCAAAGCATTCCCTTTGTACACTAACGGTAGCACCAAATGCCCATCCATCAGGGGGAAACTTAAAAGCCAAAAAACCTCAATCATTTATCATATGATTACTTAACCTCAAAATGAGTTGAATGTGGGATACTGGGCACTGATACCTGCTAAACTTACTAGTTTACGTAAGCATCAAAACTACTTAGTAGCAGGAATTTGATATGATAATCACTAATAAAGCTTTAGCTACAAAGAGGCAGTAACCGCATCTTAAGTTTAGACCTTCATGCCTTTTAACCAAGAAAATGTAGTGCACTCAAGCCTAGCAAAATTCTATTACATATATAACCATAGCATATCGTAACCAGCAAATCACAAAGTCCAACTCATATCCTTTTCAAAGCTACAGAATAAACTGGATCTGATTAAAAGAATACTGCATGGTTATTCAGAGTCATAAATCATGCTCTTATAAATAGGCTTGACTTATGTAATCTTTTAACCTCTGATACAATTGGTAAGGTAATATAAAATCATCACATATCATGTATCTCCAAAGAGGTAGAAAACTCCACAATGATCGACTAAGAGAGTGTCAATGCCTACATAATTGTTGCTTCAATCCACTGACACTTTTAAGAACGTCTATACATGATAAATCCGTCATTGCGGTATAAGTTTTATCACCAATAGAAAACAACTCCTGTCAAAGGCATAGTTTACCTGAATATAGACGTTCATAATCAAACTCAGCAGCACCTCACATTTGCCCAAAAAAACCACAAAATGCCAGAGAAAATATATTCCTTCTCCATAATATAGTAATAAAGTGTTTAAGCTCAAATTACAGCTTAGAAAAGATCTATACTTGAGTTACAGAAACATAAAATCAAAACCTACAAGTTGAACTAAAATATGCCATCAAGGTGATCTCCACCAAGTTGTCAACTTAACATCATCATTGCAGCATTATGCAACAACCATAAACAAAATAACTTGAGCTGAATCTTTATCACCTCAAAGGACAATAGCATGCCCAACTTATTTCCCTTGAAACAGAATCAAAACATGTACTTTTTGTCCATAAAAGGGTTATTACTAACAAGGAAAGCAAGTGTCTTCCTCATCTGGACTGCTAACTCCCCAAACTGCTTCCACCTAGAAAAAAAGGAGCTCATACCTATTTAAGTCTCCAACTTAGAAACTGAGTACCAGTATCTACAAACGTCCATCCAAGAGAAATGGCTGACAATCTAAGACCAAATATTATATGACAACCAGGATTGGTAAGAGGTAGAGAGACAAGAGACCAGATCATACAGCAAAAACGGGGAGGGAGAGAGAGAGAGAGAGAGAGAGAGAGAGAGGAAAAAGTAGAAAACAGAATCACATCCCAGCAGCAGCCGTACGAACTAGACCTGAAGAAAAATGCAAAAACCATAAAACTTAAGTGTGAACAACCCAACAAGAACACCTATACGCAGTTGTGCAAGTGTATTACCTAAAGTTCATCATGTCTAATAGTAATATCCACGTCCATATGGACGATCACCTCCATAAAATGATGGATATGCTCCTGCACCATGCTGCAAAATAGCAAGAGAAGAGTCCAAATCATAAAGCTGTTAAGACGTAGAATGCATTGTGGAAGGAATATGACCATCATACGCACATCAGAGCCATAGTAATCTTGTCGATAAGGCCCACGATCAGCTTCAAACCCACCTAACATCAAATAGGAAACAAGCATAGTGTTATGAGAAGTGATTACAAATCAAGAAGCAAAATTTAAGAACATAATAGGAATTTCTGAACCTCGGTAACGACTTCCATGAAAAGAAGCTGAAGCGTCAGGATACTCAAACCGAGGGCGACGAGTGCTTGGCTCCACATAATCTGGATCCTGATCCTAGGAACAAAAAGAAACATTGTTAACTTGGAAAAAAAAAATTGAAGAATCTGATTTCCTCACATATCTTATCCCAAGGTTTCTGTTCTAGCTTACTGTCATAAAATACGGTCGTTTAATTCCATGGGCAGGGTCATCATAATAATAGGGGTCATCAAAGTGTCTTCGAAAATATGGCTCATTGAATCCTTCCTCTGGAGGGAAAGGCTGCCTCCTCAGTGGATCATGAACACCATGGCCACCATGTCTACTTCTATCCATGTCAGGCCGACGTGGCAGCGGACCTCCACTATATCCTTGTTGAGGCCTGAAACCCCACCTTCCTCCTGTTTATGCAACAGAGTCCATCATAAACTTGCTCCAGCAGGGAAATAGGAAAAAATTGGTTCTTGATCTTGTATAAATAAGCTAACAACTATCATAAAAATTCTCCTCCTCCATGCAAAGGGTGTGAAATTGTATATCTAACCATGCGCAAAGCTTTGCCTTCCATGCAAGGGATATTCATTATCAAGTTCACGATCATTTAGAGAACCAATTCTACCACCACGTCCAGGTCCACGTGGATAAAAACCCCTGCCATGCTGGAAGCTTGGTCGATCGAAGGCATGACCACCTCGACCAAAACCCCTTCCTGAAAGCACAAGACCACGTCATACTGCAATTGAGTATTTGAATATAAAAGAAGTCGACAAAATTTCCATACCAAATCTGGGGAAAGTCCCGCCACTGCTTCGAGCTATTCTAAAACCTCCAGACATACTGCCTTTTACTGCCTGAGTTTTAGGCAACGGATTTGAAAGTCTTGCTCTTACTTTTGCCTAATTACAGAGAAGAAAATGTCATAAGCTGAAGAGGTTGCATCTAGTAGAAATTACGTAAGAAACAGGACAAAATTATCATGACTCATCCTCTGGGTCATCTCAAGAAATGCGTGTCAAAGTTCTGAAAGCATGATATTAACATAGGTCACTGAAATAGTTCTAAGATGCGATTTGGATGGATGGAGATTAGAAATGGACATATTTATGGGGTTGTGCAGTACTATGTTAATATATGCTGGTAGAACTACTCACATACAATCAAACAAAACCATCACTGTTAATTGCAAGACTCACTAGCTGCAGATGCCCTTTAAGATCGCAAAAAATTGAAGCATACCTTTGAGTTTCCATCACCCAGTTCCATGTTGTTTACTTCCTCAACGCATGAAACAGCAGCTTCATGTGTAGTGAAATCAACAAACCCGAAATCCTTCCTCTTGGCTGTAGACATATTACGAGCTAGCATTACACGTGCAATCTCCCCAAAACGTCTAAATGTCTCTCTAACTCGATCTTCATCCCAATAAGGAGGAAGCCCATCAACAAATACTGATTTAACCTGGGCCATCACTGCTGGGTCTGGCTCACGCAGAGGTTCAGCAAAAGCCACCTTAGCAGTTCTCTCAGCATGGCCAAAAATAGCATCAGGCTTTTGAAGTCTCTTGTATGCCAGCATAGCTTCTGCATGACAAGAAAACTCAAGAAATGCAAAACCGCGACTCAGCCCTTCGTGTTTGGGATCTGCCACAAGAGTGATGCTTTCAACACTTTCTATGCCATACTCCTTCAGCTTGTCTTTTATCTGCCATCGGTTATGATAGAATTAGAAAAAAAAATTTCTAAAAGTGCACCATCCAAAGATAAATATTAATCTTACAGCTTCTTTTGTCCATGTATTGCAAATATTGCCAACAAACAACGTATCATTGTCCTCACTTGGAGCAGTCCCACATCGCTTCCCACGTATCTGCATTACAAACCAATAATTGAGTATTTATACAATTTTCAGGTATATGAAAGTGCATAAGTCTGCAACAGAGAATGAATTTTTCAGTGTGTGAGTCAAAGCACACCATCTAAAGATGCATCTTACAACAGGGTTTTTCATTTCCGACAAAGCCCGGTTTGCTTCTTCCTTAGTTGAAAACCTGACAAATGCATAACCCTTATTCTTGTTGGTGGAGGGATCCTTGTGTAGGCGGACATCAACCACCTCTCCAGCATATTTAAACACCCTCTTAAGATCTTCTTCGGTAACATCACGATCCAACCCACCAACAAAAATCTCAAGCTCTTTCCTCAACTTACGCTCCTTTGCAGCAGCATTTAGTTCCGCACGCTCCTCTTCCAAAGCTTCTTCACCTTGCCCTATCATGTCATCTTCAGCAAACTCTTCTTGGCCAAGTTCATCATGAATCTCTTGATCAGCCTCTGATCTGTCATCATCTGCTTCTGCTAAAAGACCATCAAAGTCAGTCATCTCTTCTTTGGGGTCTTCCTCCATTTTATCTTCCTCAGTCATGTTCTCCACTTTATCCTCAATAAGTTTCTCCTGCTCCTCTTGTTGGTCTATCATATTCTCTTTCTCATTTGGTTTAGTAGGTACATCGTCCTCAAAATGTTCAGAATCTACAGAAGTCGATCCCTGTTCTTTCTGATCAAATGGTGCACTTTCCGTGACTGATTCTTCTGCCTTGTTCTTCAATGACTCTTCAACATGCAAAAAAATTTTCTCCTCATCAACTCCCTCAACTTTGTCAACGTTTGGTCCTTCGCTTATTACTGGTCTGTCAATATTTCCAAGGCTAATTCCATCATTTTTAGCAGTCTCAGCACCCTTTGCCACTGGTCCTCTATTTGCAGCATCTAAGACATCATTCTCCTTCTTGGATTCATCAGCTATTGCATTTTCAGCTTCCCCAGACCTTTTCTTCAGTCGAGAAGCTGGTCTAGCAACAGTTCTTCTTATGATCCTCTTTACAACTCTTTTAGTAGTTTTCGTCCCCGAAGCAGGTTTACTTTCCCCTGTCACCTGAACAGCACCATCATTCGTTGCTTTTGCTCCTTCAACTGCACAATAAATAAATAAGTTAGAAACTCACACTTAATTGCAGTGAATGTGCAAACAAATATATATATATATATATGTCCGAATATTAGAAGCTAAAATGAATTTACTGGCAACAAAAAGTCCCTAATTCCCGAAATTTGTAACTCAAAATAATCAGAGAAACAACTAGATGTCAAGGAAATCTTTATGCGCAATGCAAAATTGCTTTTCTTGACAATCACAAGAGCCTATATACCTACTTGAAGCAGACAACCTCAAAACTTACAATTCATCTAAGTAGATAAACCTAAATTTTATTAAGAAATAAGTTAAACTTATTATCAATATGGATGAAACTGTATCAGAATCAGAATAATCCAAATATCACCTGCTGATGCTGGTTCCTGCGTAGGCAGGGCGGTGGTTACGGGAGCGCTTATGGTCTCGACGGGCTTAGTTTGCTGTCCTTTGAGGGCGGGGCTAGGTCTCGCTTCGGAGGACTTGGGTGGTAAGGTCGACGTCGCCGGAGCTTCAGCCAATGCTGCGGACTCGGCGGAGCTGGGCGTGGATTGTGATTTTAAGGATGTTTTCTTCGCCGGCGGCGTCTTCTTCGGTGTTGCGCCTGTATTTCGAGTTCTCATAATTTGATTGAATTGTAACAGTTACAATCGGTTTATACCGGGGGAGGATTGTCAAAAACCCTATACAGTTAAGAGAGACTTGGAGAGCGGGGAAGGCAGCTTCGATAATCTAATCGTATCGCTTTGGTCATTTATACTGGTAACCGACAGAAGCTGAAGTCGGACACGATACGACGTTGCTCTGTATTCCATAAACACCGTAAAGGTTTTCATTTTTTTTATTCCTTTTTTGGGAAAATTTTCAGAAAGGAAATGGTAAAGTGGTAACAACCGAAATGCATAATTAAGGTGTAATTTTTGATAAATCTGTGGAGGGGATATGGGTTATTATTCATAAATAATAGTAAAAGTATTCATCTTGCAAATAAATTTATGAAATTAAAAAGTTCACATTTTTATTTATTAAGATGCACACTATAATTAACCGAAATGCATATTATTGCGAGGGTAGTTTTATTCATCCAACGATAAATTTATTTTCTTTTTTGTAATCCATAATAGTAACCCATATCCTAGTCACAAATATCCCAAAATTACATTATGAATTTCAATTCTTCTTATTTCCTTTTTCCAAAATTTTTTTCCTAAAGAAGATTGTAAAAACAAAATAGGTTAAAATATTGAATTGGCTTTCCAAAATGAAGTTGCTTCACACACACACATATATATATATATATATATATTTGGCAAAAACGATAATAGTAAATAACTTTTTTTACGAGTGGGGTTGTGAACTCAAAACCTCTTATTTATATTTTCTCTTGTTTTATCATCCAATCCAAATCTATCTTCCATTCAAAATAATTAGGGATAATTTACCTCCCTTGATGATAGACAATAACTATAATAACCTTTATAATTTTTCAAAAGACAAGTCATTGATAAAAAAGGGAAAAGATAACAGAAAAATGGAAAAACCATTCTTCTTGACCAGGCCATATATTGTGGCCAAACAATTTCAGTTATAATCATAAAAATTGTAACATTCTATCACTTAAATATGCTAATCAAGGTAGTTGTCTCCTTCCTTCTATCACTCAAATACGCTATTGCTATTGATCATGATGGAAGCAATCATCACTGTCAACAACCCAATTGTTCATATTATTGAATATAAAAAAGTTATTGGATTACAGGAAAGTATAATTTGATAGATTGTACTAAAATTATTATCCCAAACTTGCACTTTTGTTGATGTTTTGCCTTTTAAAATTTTTTTATGATTATTCATACTAAGGAACTTTAAATGAGGGCAATTTTGGGCATTTATATACTTTTTTAATTTTACATCATCAAGGTGAAACCCAAACCTATGTTCTAGGGGAGGTATGTGTAATTTTCAAAATGTGAGGAGAGTTGTCTAAAATTACTAGAAACCCCAAGGGAGGTTTCTGAAATTATAATAACCTTGAAACAGAAGTGATTATGATATGATATTGCACTATATTATATAAATAGTATAAAATTTTTTCATTTTTGTTGGGAAAATTTAAGAAAGGAAATTATAATAATAATTGAAATCCATAATTAAGGGGTAGTTTTTGAGATATTTATAGAGGGGATATGGGTTATTATTCATAAAGAATAAAAGAATCCATCATGCAAATAAAATTTATGAAATTATTGCTAATCTAAAGTTCACATTTTTATTTATGATGTACACTACAATTAATTGAAATACAGATTGTTACAAGGGTAATAGATATATTTACTTTTTTTAATTCATAAATAATAATTCACATCTTTTGTTTAAGTGTAAGTGATCTGGTTCAAAATTAAAATTTCTTATGTATATTATCTTCTTCAAATCACCCACAACCTATCCCTCCCCGAAGTGACAAGTATCCCAAAATTACACTACGAATTTCAATTCTTCTTATTTCCCTTTTTTCCAAATTTTTTTCCTAAAAAAGAATGTGACAAGTAAATATGTTAAAATATTGAATTTGGCTTCCAAAACGACGTCGTTTTCGATATCTGCAAAAAACCTTGTAGCAGGACCTTTCGAACCGAGAAACGAGGACCATGAAGCAGAACAACATACGAGCCCAGAAAAGGAAGTACTCCACAATAAAGCACCTCCTCTCTGAAGAGTAAATAGAGATGGGCGCGTCAGAGTCAAGTCTCTCCAGCTCCCAAGTAATCCCCTCAATTTCAATTAACCTGAAATAAGCTCTACCTTTTCCGATAGCATTTTATTATTGCTATTTTATTTATTTAATTTGTATATTTTTCATGGGTGAAGAGACCTGGAGATGAGATTACCACAGTATCGGAGCGGTCAGAAATTGTGGATCCTGTCATAGAGCAGCTCAAATCCCTTAAAACTGTGAGCTGCTACTCCAATTTTTGAGCTTTTTTGCTTTAATGGATTATCGATTTTTGTCACCGTATTACTTTAATATCACATCAGTCGGTTTTAATTACGTGTAATTTGTAAATGTTTATGAATAGGCAACTCCAATATTAACGTCAACGCCGGCAGAGACTAGCTTGACGGATATTCTAGTGAGGAAAGCTTCATCGTCTTCAAATTCAAGTAATTAAGGGGAGCTTTCCTGTTTGGTTTGAGTTCTCATTGTATTGTATCATTTGGTCCCTAAGTTCTGAACTTGAAAAGCTTTACTCATGTTACGTTGGATTCTTGAAACTTGTATATGCTGGAACAAGCAACGACTTGGTATTGATTGGGTGCTTTTGCATAAAACTGCTGTTGATTTCATGCCACAAAATGATAGTTGTAATGATCAATTTTCCCAAATGTTCTCCATTTAGTATTCTGAAGTCTGAAACGAGAAAAGCTTCTGCCAATTTTGAAAAAAAAGGCTTTCTGACATTCTGTGATAATGCTTAGCCTTGAGTATTTTGAAAATTTATTACAATACTCAAAGAGTGATTGATGTCCTAATTTATTATTTTAACCATAGAACTGCATCAGAACTAAATTTAGAGTGGATTTGGGGAATATATATATATATATAATGTAAAAATTGGACCATCTGATCCGATGGAAGAACTGATGCAGAGAACAAATGAGCTAAATCCACCTACTTAAAATATGTCTCAGATATTTTATGCTGGAAGATGCTTAATGGATGAAAAATAATATTGCAGTGCCTGAATGTGGTATTTTAAGGAATTAAGTCGAGATAATCCTGTAGAACAACTTCTAAATAACAAAACCTTTGGAAGCAAATCTTGTTCCCTTGTTGAAAAGGAGTCTCTGGAGAAAACCTGTTATCCTTTGATTGAATTCTTTGGTTACCAAACATATAGTTTGCTGTCGAAGAGTATGCACTCTAGCTATGTATTGGACTGCAATTCATTATGGGAATTCCTGTTAGTTGACAGCCTTCATCAATGTTGGCATATTGAAAGTCCTTGGATGTGTGATGGAACAAAATTTTAATTTCCTGAGTTTCTAATTGTGCTTTTGGCTGCAGTTTATGATAGACACCCCTCCTAACAGCTAAATGGTTATTTTTATGTTTTTTGCATGATTCTTCAATTTCACTGCTTTATTATCCATGTATTGCCCCTGAAAGGTTGAAAACTGAAATAGGTACGGTCAACCCAAATGTGTTGCTTGAGCTCTTTTCCATGTATCGTGACTGGCAAGAGCGAAAAGCACAGACAATTAGTAAAAGACAGGTAAATGGGATCACTCGTTTGTTCATTTTTCTTTCTCCTTCTTGTTGGATTTTGTTATTTAAGAGGGTTGTTTTGGTTGAAGTAATAAGATTTCCTGTGACAACCCGACGGAGGTAAGAAGTTGAAGCGTACTACTTATAGGAAACAAGTTCTCAATTTCTCTTGATTTTAAATTTAAGAATCCAATGGCCCGATTTATGTATTTTAATGTCCGCTTAAGGTCCAATTAAGAGTTTGATGTACTAGGACTCTGAAGACTCTTGTAATTTATATTAACATGTTGAACCAGGTGTAGTTTGGTACTTGTTTGATATGTCATTGGGTTCAAATAGTTAGTAGCCACTAGGCAGAAAGGGAGGGGCAAAGACATGCCGATAGTAATTGACAGAGACTGGATATACTTGATTTCTGAGCTGCTTGCTTGGTAATTCGTGCAGGAAGAGATAGAAAATAAAATAGAAGTTGCTGATGCATTGGCAGTTAAGCTTCTTCAACGTTTCAATTATTCTGTCTCTGCGATGAAGACAACTTCACACCATCTCTCAGAAGGTAATTAGAATTTGAGTAAAACAATGAAGGTGGTTACCAGATTGGTGGTTGCATATTAGCGAGCTAGCGGAGTTAACTGAACATGCAAGAATTCTTACTTAAAAGCTTTAGCGCCTATGTAAGTTAAAAGAGTCTAGTTGGGGTTGGCAGGAGCTCTAAATGACCCTCCCCTTATTCAGATCTCGTGGGTTGTTGGAAAATCTGGTAATCTATGAACTGCTATGTGAGTTGCATATGGTTGGAAGTGCATCTTCGGTTAGGCATGTCCTCCGTCCGCATAAGCACAGTGGATCAGAATAGACTTCATTGTGTTAGCTTCACCTAATTGACTTCTTGTTTGAAAATCCATGCAGTTCATGCGTTACAGGTGGAACTCGGAGAATTGAAGGGAAGATTGACTGAGGTTATCAGCAACTGTGATGCATTGTGTCAAAGAATTACTACAGAGGGACCAGAATCACTTCGATCATCTATCAAGCCATTTACAGCATCGCCTATGGACATGGGTACTGCTGATGTGCTGAATTCTAATAATAACTGATATGGATGAGCCACAATTATAGCAAGTAGATGCTAGGCTATTCTTCTGTTTTATATGGTACATTATCTTACCGGAAAATAGAAATTCACTCGCATGCTGCAGTTTGGGCTTTCGTTGACACAATTCTAACAAAGTTGGTTTAGGTTGTCTAGCTCGGCCAGGAATTGATTTTAATGTGTATGTCCTGCAGATAGGACATCAAGCGAGTCCCGTTACTTTTTAGGGTGTTTATTCTGTAGAAACTTTTGCAAGACGCGTAATTTTGTTTTTCCAGTGGCTACGCTAATTTTAAGGCATTCATCTAATGTCTGTATGCATGAATTGTGAAAGAACTGGATTAGAGGATTCGTTTAACAGGAGTTGACAGGGACTAAATTTTTTTTTTTCCTTTTAACTCTTAAATCCAAGAGAGGACAAATCGGAAAGAGCACATCAGCTACTCGCTACTCGGTATTGCAAACTTTCAAGTTGCCGAAGGTTCAAATTCTCGATTGATGCATAACTTGTTCGTTTGAAATGTGAAGCTCATCAACGGAAGGCCAAATAAATCATCATGATTTTCAGCGGTAATCCAAATACACAAATAAACGGTAAACTCCTCCAAAGAACAAAATTAAAAATCTATATGGATTAGCTTCACTACACTCTAACCCAACATCAGAAGTAACTGTACTGCAATTGAATCACATTCTTTAATGATGGATTGTATAAAATAAACAAAGCTGCATTTCTGGTGAGGTGCACGTAATCTGAAGCAGTCAAGGCTGTTGTTGAGCATCCATGTAACCCGCATCAACGAGAACCTTCTCCCTCTTAGCCAACTCAATATCTTCATCTACCATCATCTTCACCAGCTGCTCAAATCCAACTTTTGGCTTCCATCCCAGCACCTTTCTCGCCTTACTAGAATCTCCCTTCAGATTATCCACTTCTGCAGGCCTAAAATACCTCTTATCAATCACCACATGATCCCTCCAGTCCAACCCAACATACCCAAATGCCGCCCGCAAAAACTCCTCAACCGTGTGAGATTCCTCCGTCGCCACCACATAATCGTCCGGTTTCTCCTCCTGCAGCATCATCCACATTGCCTCCACGTAATCCCCTGCGAAACCCCAATCCCTTGAAGCCTGCAAATTACCCAGAAACAGCTTGCTCTGCAGTCCAATCTTGATTCTCCCCACGGCCCGGGTAATCTTCCTCGTCACGAAGTTCTCCCCACGGCGGGGAGATTCGTGATTGAATAAAATCCCATTGCAGGCGAAAATGCCGTATGCCTCCCGGTAATTGACCGTGTACCAATGGGCGGCGCATTTAGAGGCGGCGTAGGGGGACCTGGGGTGGAACGGGGACGTTTCAGATTGGGGAGGAGGGGTAGATCCGAACATCTCCGATGATCCGGCTTGGTAGTACTTAATGTGGGACCGGCCGGTAGCTGAGATGTGGGAACGGACGGCTTCGAGGAGGCGGAGAGCTCCGGTGGCGACGACGTCAGCTGTATAATCAGGAATCTCAAAGGAAACAGCGACGTGTGATTGGGCGGCGAGGTTGTAAACCTCGTCGGGGTTGATTGTATCGAGCCAGCGGCGGAGAGAGGAGGCGTCAGTGAGGTCAGCGTAATGGAGCTTCATCTTGGCTTTTTGGGCATTGTGGGGATCGATGTAAATATGGTTGATGCGTTGGGTATTGAAGTTAGAGGATCGGCGGATGAGGCCATGGACTTCGTAGCCTTTGATGAGGAGGAATTCAGTTAAGTAGGAGCCGTCTTGACCAGTTATGCCTGTGATCAGGGCTACTTTCCGGCTCGTGGGAGGTTGAAGAGCTGGGGAAGGAGAAGCGGTTTCATCGCCGTTGGCCGTGCTGGTAAATCCGGATCTGGAGGTGGTTTGGTTGTCGGTGGCCATTTATGGCAGACCAATGACTGAAGTGTTTGGAGGGTTTGACGGAAAATGGAGGGAGATGGGGAGGTTTAGGTCGGGGAGAAAAGGAAGATTTGTAGAGGGAGCAGAGCAGGATGCCAGGAATACTAAGGTGGTGTGACAGCTCGCGTTTGACAACTAGGACCAGGAGTTTCTGCGCTCTTAAGGCTAGTTTGGAGAGTCGTTAGAGAAGAAGATTAATTACTTGCGGGACCAGAAGTAATTGTCCTAAGGCCTAGTTTGGGAGTTTAGGTGAGGAAATTCTATAGTTATGACTTATAAGCCGTCTCATTTGCGAGCTTGAAAAATTGATGCTTTTCCGTTTAATGCAATGGATTTTATTCTTTTATTCTTTTTTTATTTTGTGAAGTGAATTGATTATTTTTTCGGGTATAAAAATTTTTGGATAAATTTGATTCCAATCACTATTATCACGAACCATAGCATACTCCTCGAAACCATAAGTAAAGAAGCGGTTCGTCTTTACTAGACTCTTTTTTTTTTTTAACATCATTCTTATCAAATGGAGCCAACTTCAATTTTCAATTTTAGAGAGAGTATTGATTTGCGATGTCTTTTAAAAATTTTAACTTTCAAACCAATAATAAAAACTATACCTTTTCTGGTTCTCCTTTTTTCCGTTGATCTCCTTAAAAACTAATTTACATGCAGAAGTATTGTCATTGTTAAAGAATTAAAAAAAAAAAAGAAATATTCCAACTTACTCTTCTTTTTGTTTTTAAAACTAAATACTTTAACTTGCTCTCTAGTGTCATCGTATCTCTTCTTGTCTCTTTATTTAGTAATCACAATCAAGAGAAGGTTTTCATTCATACTTCGTTGCTTTTCTTTTTTGGCATATCTAAATCTATCCATTCAAATGAAAGTGTCATTATGAAAAGGTGGCAATTGATATTCTTGTTACAGTTCAAAGAATGATAAACGAAAAAAGCAATGTAAGTTGCAAAAAAAGAATAAAAAGGAAAATAGGACCAAAAGATGAAATATCTTAAGGGAGAGAGTGTAAGCAAGAGGTCTCGGGTTCAAATCCTCGTACTTACACTAAAAAAAAAATCTTAAACATATGGAGAGGGAAGAGGAATTTATGACATAGAACACCCTGCACCCTTTTTCTTATCTTTATTAATTAGTCTGATACACTGAGGAGATTTAGGTAGGTGGATAAAAGATTTCTAATCCAGCACAGGCAAGACCTTAAAAAAGGAGTATACACTCTACGATATAATTCACATTCAGGTTGCCAAACATAGGTTGAATTTGGAGTTAGATGTTACTACTTTGTTAAAAGATTTATGATCTAGCCCAAGCATATACCTAGACAATAAGAATGGTTTGCAATATCATTTACACGTACATTGCCAGTTATAGCTTGAATTTAGAGTTAGATGTTACTCTGTTAAAAGATTTCTGATCTAACCCAAGTACGAACCTAGACAATGAGAATATTTTACGATATACTTCATGCTTGCATTGCCAACTTTAGTTTGAGTTTGGAGTTAAAGTGTCATTTTATTACCAGATTTACAAGATGTCTTAGGCTATAATTAGCCTTAGATCTTATGGTGCTACTTTGTTCCAGGGATGGCAATTGAGGGAGGGGATGGAGTGGGATGGGGGTTGTAGTGGGGCCCATATGCACGTTAGCTCGGGCAGAAAGAACTGACTGACCTGGCAAGGTAGCTCGAACAGTCAGGGGACAGTTCGTGCGGTGGCCGCCTCTCGATTGGATGGGCCTGATGGGCCGCGACGCCCGAACTTGTCGGGGCTAACAAGCGGAGCCCTAGGAGGAGTTCCCCTCCGCTGAGGACTCATTGTCCTATAAGGAAACTATCACCAAGGACTCTATAAATACAACGCATTGGGAGGACACAAGGTACACCACTCATAGTTCATTATACTGTCACTTCGACCTAACATCTCTACTGACTTGACCGTCGGAATTGCTCCGGGGAACTAGCCTCGCCGTTTGTCAATTTGCAGGTCGGTTCGCCCACCTCGCCAGCTCGCTCCCTCTCAGCTCGCTCAACCCGTCACAGCTCAGCTCGGATCTTGTTTTTGGCAGTCGTCTCAATTGGCGCTGTCTGTGGGAATCAATTACTTTCTCTTGCGAAAACATGTCAAGAACTAGATCCCAGAGGAACGTGGACGGATCTAAGGGGAACGAGCAGAGTGATCCACAACACCCCCGTCAAGATCCAATCCTGGAGAACGAGAGGTTTGAGCTCTTGCGGATCCTGCCAGAGCAGCTGGTGCAATCGGTGGCAGTGAATCTGCCTACCTTTGAAGCCGTTGTGAACTACCTGAAGGGACAATTTGGAGATCATCCCGGCCATGCGCACAAGGCACGGAAGACGAACGGAACTGGGCCATCGAAATCTAGAACAGGAAGCCCTAACCCTCGACCGAAGAGGGCACGGAAGGAGTTCATGCGTGAACAGATCGAGGTTCTAGAACCCTCCCACAAGAACTCCCGAACTGATCACCCGGAGCCCATCTCAGGGCTCCCGCGGAGGGAGTTCCCTCCCAGGAAAGAGGAATACCAGATGCAGGATGAACTGGATATGTTGTTAGATCCGGAGGTGGACAGGTGCACCGCCTCTCCCTTCGTACCTGACGTTGAAGATTATCCGCAGCCCGCAAAGTTCAAGATACCCTCCATGAAGTCCTATGATGCGACCACAGACCTAGAAGATCACCTATTTGCATTCCAGATGCAGATGCGCCTGCAAACGGCTGCTGATGCCGTTAGGTGTAAGACCTTTTCGATGTTCCTGGAGGGAAAGACCCGTCAATGGTTCCAGAGATTGCCTCCCAGGTCAATTTGGTCTTTCAGCCAGCTCGCACGGCTGTTCGCAGCTCAGTTCGTGTCCTCACGAGTCTTTTCCAAAAGCACGGCTCACTTGATGACAGTTCACCAAGGGCCTGAGGAGTCGCTGCGCGAGTATATGGTGCGCTTCAACAACGAGTCCCTCCAGGTTCGGGATTGGGATGATAAGGTGGTCATGGCTGCCTTCGTCAATGGATTATGCAAGCAGAAGCTGTATACAGAGTTCGTGGAGAGACCTCCCAAGTTCGTTCGGGAGATGCTAGACCGAGATCATGAGAAGGCTAATACCGAAGAGGCCAACCGCTTGAAAGGCGCACAGGAAAGGCTGAAGGACGACAGGCGCAGGAAAAGCGCCGAACTGGGGGGGGGCGCGACCTGATCAGGGACGGAAGAACGCCTTCGACCGCCTGTCCCGAAGCCGACCATTTGAGAAAGAAAAGGCCTGGACCTCGCTCACAGTGTTCAGGGCCCGGGTCCTCGTCGTGATGGAGCAAGAAGGTCTCTCTCGACCTCCTCAACCACCAGCCGGAGATAAGAGCCAGCGTGATCAGGGCTTGTATTGCGCTTACCATCGTGACGTAGGGCATGATACCGAGGACTGCCGTCATCTCAAGAAAGACATCGAAAAATTGATCAGAAGAGGACATCTCGGGCAGTTCATACGTGACGGACGGACCGACCAGAGACAAAGGGGTACAAACGGGAACGTACGAATTGCTCACGTGACCGACCTCGGGGCCCCCGAGACCGAACTTCCGAACAAGAGGTACAGAACCTAGCCGGGGTGATCAACACCATTGCGGGAGGGCCTGTCGGGGGAGATAGCCATACGGCTCGACGGAACAACCGACCTCCTCCCAGTGGAAAGAGCTCGAACAAACGCTTGAAGATGTATGAGGAGATAATCTATTGGCTTGAGGTTGCGGTACCCCTTGCCTCTAATAATCATGAGGCCATCGTGATAGAGTCATAACGTGCAATTACAAAGTAAAAAAGGTGTACATAGATAATGGGAGTGCCATCGATGTACTGTACTACAAGACCTTCAAAGAGCTGCAGCTGGAGGATAAACAGCTCATCCCAATCCGCACTCCCCTGATAGGCTTCGCAGGTCCGCCTGTATGACCCGAGGGAATGATAACTCTCATGGTCACGGTAAGAGAGTCCCCGAAATGTCGAACTGTCCCGGTGAATTTTGTAGTGGTGAACGAGCCGTCCTCATACAACATGATACTGGAACGATCGACCCTAAACGCACTACGAGCCGTCTGCTCAACTTTACACCTTAGCATGAAATTTTTCACACCTGCGAGGGTAGCTGAGGTGTTAGGGGATCCAAAAGTAATTAGGACTTGCTACATTGCGACTCTCAAGGGTAAGGAGAAACTGGTAGCTCAAACAGCCTATCTAGAGCCCTGGGAGCCTACGGAGAAGGAGGAGAGGCTGGAGATAGATCTGCCCGGAGCGACCCGACCGCATGGTTAGGACCGGCTCCTGCCTGTGCGAGCTAACGCGGAGGGCATTAGAATCACTCCTAGAGGAATACGCAGAGATTTTCGCGTGGAGTACTGACTACATGTCCGAAATTTTCCCCGAGCTGGCAGTTCATAAGTTACATGTAGACCCAAACGTCTGACCGGTAAAACAAAAGAAAAGGAACTTCGCACCCGAACGAAATGAGGTCGTCAAAAAAGAGATAGGCAAGCTATTGGAGACCAAAATCGTGAAAGAGATCTACTACCCGACCTGGTTGGCCAACCCTGTGCTGGTCAAAAAAGACGACAGGGCATGGAGGATGTGCGTGGATTTCACCGACCTGAATAAAGTTTGCCCGAAGGATTGTTACCTGCTCCCACGAATAGACCAGCTGGTGGACTCGACTACGGGGTGCGAGATCTTTTACTTTTTGGATGCCTTCAAGGGGTACCATCAGATAGCCCTGGATAAGGAGGATCAAGAGAAAACCTCATTTATCACCGAATACGGCACATATTATTATACCACCATGCCGTTTGGGCTGAAGAACGCTGGCGCGACCTATCAGAGGCTGGTCAACAAGCTGTTCAAAAATCAGATCGGCCGCAACATGGATGTCTACGTGGATGACATGCTGGTGAAAAGTCGAACTCAGGAGCAGTTCATCGACGATCTTAGAGAGATCTTCAGCGTCCTTCAGAGCTCACGGATGCTGTTGAACCCCAAGAAGTGCACATTCGGAGTTAGATCGGGCAAGTTCCTTGGGTACATGATATTCAAATACGGAGTGAGAGTTAATCCCGACAAAGTGAAGGTATCATGGATATGGCTCCCCTCGGAACATAAAGGAGGTCCAGCGATTAGCTGGCAGGATAACAGCTCTGAACAGGTTCCTGTCGAAGTCCGTAGTTGCTCAATTGCCCATATTGCTCAGTTGCCAGCCTTAACCTCCCACGCACAGGGAGAGACCCTATTCATATACCTAGCGGTGGGAAAAGAGGCGATCAGTGCAGTGCTGGTTCGGGAGAAGGATCGAGTCCAGAAACCCGTGTACTATGTCAGCTGAGTTCTGCAAGGAGCAGTGTCAAGGTATACTGCAGTTGAACGGTATGTTCTAACGCTAGTTTACGCGACCCGAAAGCTCAGGTCGTACTTTCAAACTCACCTCGTAATAGTGGTGACCGACCAGCCCCTGAAACAAATCCTCTCCAAACCCGACGTATCGGGAAAGATGGTGAAGTGGGCTGTGGAGCTATCTGAATATGACCTCGGCTATCAGTCCCGTACGGCTATCAAGGCCCAAGCGTTGACGGATTTTATAGCAGAGGACGTTTCTTTCGGACTGTAGGAAGCCGAGGCCGAGTTGACCAGAGACACAGCAGAGGCCGAACAAGCCGGAGAAACTGTCGAGGTCACACAGGCCACAAAAGCAGCCCAGGCCGAGCTGACCAGAGACACAACTGAGTCCGAACAGGCTGGAGAAGTTACCGAGATCACACAGGCCATAAGGGCAGCCGAAATTGAGCAGACCAGAGAAGCAGCCGAGGCCGAACAGGCCGGAGAAGCTGCTGAGGTCGGACAAGCCGGAGAGGCTGCAAGGCGGACCACTCCGACCTGGACATTGTTTGTGGATGGCGTATCGAGTAAGGAAGGGTGCGGAGTTGGACTCCTCCTAACCAGTCCCACGGGGGAGGAACTGGCCTACGCCTTAAGATTTGACTTCAAGGCCTCCAATAACGAATCCGAATATGAAGCCCTGATCGCGGGGATGGTGATGGCTCAGAAATTGGGGGCTGAATCGATTAGGATCTACAGCGACTCGCAGCTGATAGTGAACCAAGTGTTGGGAAACTACGAAGTCAAAAAAGAACCACTGAAAGAGTACGTCGCCAAAGTGCATGAACTGAGAATTCAGTTCAAACTGTTCGTAGTCGAACAGGTCCCGCGAAGCCGAAATAAGAGAGCTGATGCTCTGTCCAAGCTGGCCTCCACCTCGTTGGGCACGCTAAACAAGGAAGTGCTAGTTGTGATCTTCAGAGGTCGGACATATGATCAGTTGGACGCGACAGTTATTTAAGTGATGGGCTCATGGATGGATCCCATTGTGCGGTATCTAGCCAATGGGGAACTCCCCTCAAGTAAGATAGAAGCTCGCAAGATTCTCCTCATGTCGCGGGGATATGTGCTCACGAATGGAGTGCTCTACAGGAAATCCTACCTACGTCCATGGCTGAGGTGTGTGACGCCGGAGGAAGGGGACTACATCCTGCGTGAGCTGCATGAGGGTCTCTGCGGAAACCACGTCGGCCCAAGGGTTTTGGCCAAAAAGGGAATGCTGTCTGGGTATTACTGGCCTACCATCTTCCTGGACTCGACCGGACTGGTAGCACGGTGCAGATTGTGCCAACTGTACGCACCAGTTCGTCACGCCCCAACTCAGGAGATGGTCCCACTTCAGAGCTCTTGGCCGTTTTTTCAATGGGGAGTCGACCTGCTTGGCCCGTTCCCCCTAGATCCGGAGGTTATGAGCACTTGGTGGTAGCCGTTGACTACTTTACTAAATGGGTAGAGGCCGAACCACTTAACATCATCAGTAGCAGGTCGGTCCAGAAATTTCTCTGGAGGAACATTGTTTGTCTGTTTGGCATACCCCGAGTCCTGGTCTCGGACAACGGTCGATAGTTCGCCGACAGTTCTCTCCAAGGTTGGTGTTCAGAGCTCGGAATCAGACAGCACTTCACTTCGGTAGGCCACTCCAAGCCAATGGTGAGGTAGAAAATGTCAATAGAACTATCCTGCACGGCTTGAAAACTCGGATAGAGTCCGCTCGGACTAGGTGGATTGACGAACTGCCTACCATACTATGGGCTTACCGAACTATTCCTCGAACTGCCACCCAGGAGACTCCCTTTGCCCTAACCTACGGGACAGATGCCGTGATTCCCGCGGAGATTGGTGTTCCCTCGGGCAGGGTACAGAACTTCATAGCCCAGGACAACGAGGACGAACTACGGCTCAACTTGGATCTGCTCGAACAAAGGAGAGAAGAAGCGGTTATACGTATGGCTAAGTATAAGGGACAGGTCGCGCGACACTACAATGCTAGGGTGAGACGCCTCTCCTTCAAACCGGGGGACCTTGTCTTGCGAAAGAATACCGTAAGTCGGATTCGGGGTACAGGCAAATTGGATCCAAACTGGGAGGGCCCTTATATGGTGAAGGAGGCAGACCGAACTGGATACTGCAAGTTAGTTAGCACATCTCAGCGGAGAAGAAATCCCATGTACTTGGCATAATTCCAACTTGAGGATCTTTCATTAGAGCTCAGCTCATGCATGGCCTGTGCTCCGACAGGATGGAGGCCAGCTCATGCACGTCAGGTCGTTCGTATATCTAGATTTTTATTAATGCCAATGTATTCGATTAAGGTTGAATTATCTCGCATAGGTTAAAAGCCAGCTCGTGCTTATCGAGATCAATACCAGTTCGCGCAAGTGTATTTTGATGTTATGACAAGAAAGTTATGAATGAAAAATAAGGCTAAGTGTCAAGCAAAAGAAAGGCTTCATTCCATAGAAAAGAAATGTACAAGGGAGAGCAGAACTCATACAAAAAATGAACTGGGACTAGACAGTTCGGGTCTCTATCCTAGAATCCTACTCTAGTTCTCTCCCTCCTCCTCTTCCTGTTCGGACTCAGGAGTGGTCATTGGCAGCAAAGGATCAGCAACCAGATCTGTCAACTTCCGCCCGCGTGAGTAGCTTTCCACCAGGCGATCGACCTGCTCCACAGTGCTGGGGTTATAGTTCGGGAATTTCTCCAGGTCAAATCCCAGCAGACCCAGCTCTTGTACTTCCTTCAGCGCCTGGGTGTATCCATGTTATAGCACTGGGGTGTTCAGGATGGCCAGGTCACCCATGAAGTCATCCAACCTCAAGAATGCCCGAACACCTTCTTGGCGTCCTTCAGTCCTGGCCGCTGCCGTCTGAGCTGCCAGCTCGACGCCTCTTTGCTTCTCCTCCTTCAGCTGGGAGGTCAGCTCAGCATTCTTCTTCAGCTCCAGCTCGAAGTTCGAGTGGACCTGCGCGAGTTGCCTTTTCAGGCCCTCGGCCTCCGCTGTGGCAGCTTCGTACTGGCTTAGCAGCTTTTCATTAGCTGCTCTCATCTCGCTCATTAGCGAGAGCACGTTCATCTGGTAAATCGATTTTGGAGGACAGGTCAGTCTTAAGAAAAGATAATTTTTACCAACAAGGGCGAGCAGGGTGTGAGGAGAAGACCAACCTGAGCTGCTCCCGTGTAATAGTAGTCGAGAAGGTCGGAAGGATTCATGGTTTTGACCAGGTTATAGTCCCGCGGAAGGATGGCCCCATGCATGAGCTTCCGAGATACCTCCGGGAACTGAGCTCGATCGTTAATAGACAGCTTCCATTGGGGGCAGAAGTATCTGGGGTCGAAGAACGAGGTGCTTTGGTGCTGCCACAGGCCAGGAGGAGTCTCAGCTCGGGCCTGCTCCTTGGCGGTGTTGACACCATAGTGCCCGGTTTGAACAGGGTCAGGCATCGACCCCTCTTCCCGAACACGGAACGAGGTCGTCTCCACCCTGGCTCTCTTGGCCGTGGTTTTCTTTTTCTTTTTCTTCCTTGTCTCAGCTGCTTGGGAGGACTGAACAGGGATTGGTTGAACAGGCGGGGTAGGTGCCGAGTTGGCTGGGATAGTCGAGGGAGCTTGAGTTGGGGTGTTCGAACTGCCTGTGCCCCCAAGAGTCAGGAGCTGCGAAAACCTCTTCACTGCATAAAAACGAAGTCCAAGCAATTAGTAACCGCACGAGCTAAAAACTCAGCCCCAACAAACAAAAGACAAGGACAAGAAGATTACAGGTGGCCAGCTCATCCGGAGAGAGAGCTATACTTTCTGGGGACGGATCCGAGGAGTTAGTTCGGATCAGGCCAGCCGCCCAGAGTTGGGCATTGCTGAAATCCTTCACATTCAGCCTCATGTTCATGCTGAGTAGATGATTGAGCTCGAACACTGGGAGCGGGGAAGGAATGGGATCAGAAACTTGAGTCACCGCTCTCCAAGTCGGGGGAGGAAGACCCAAGTTTTTCACATATAAGAACTGGGGCTTCCAGTTCTTGATAGAGGAGGGCGCCCCCGCGAACAGCTCGCAGGTAGGGGTTTTCGCTCCGCTCTTACGAGCAAAGTAGAACCACCCGGGCACTTTGCCACTGATCTTCATTTGGAAGATAGCCCGGAACAAATCAAGTGAAAAGGGGATTTCGAGCACGCGACAGAGAATGAAAAAACCTATAATGGAGCGAACAGCATTTGGGATGAGCTGGGTTATGCGGATGCCCCAGAAAGTGAGGATCTCAAAAAGAAAATTGGGGATAGGGAGGCGAAGGCCAGCTATCAGCTGGTCCCTGTAGATTGCCACGAACCCGGGAGGAGGTTGTCTAGCAACTTCCCCAGGCCGGGCGGCCCTGGGTTCGAACTGGGCAGGGATTTCATACTTCTCTGTCAGTTCGTCGACATCTTTTTGCTCCAGGGCAGGGGGAATAGTATCGACCTCGCCGAAGTCGCCGCTAAATCCCCCCGAGGTCCCACTACTGCTTGGTCTGGAGCTGCTTGTGCAGCAGCTCTGACAGGAGGCTTGATGGGTTGTTCGGACCAATTCATTGTTCTAGCAGGAGACAGAACGGGGGAGGGTACAAACTTTGACCCAGACGAACTAGAAGAAGAAGGGGAACTAGAAGAGGTAGAAGAACTGATATCTACAAGTATGGGACGAGCTATCCTACGCCTAAGGGCTGAACTGGTAACGTCAGAGCGTTCAGAGGAAGAAGAAGACATAAAAAGGGAAAGGAAACTTACTGGTGAAATGAGGAGGTCGGATGAAAGACTGATCTAAAGGATGCGCGAACTGACCCTGTGTGAGAACCCAAAAAAAAAAAAATCAATCACACTTTCTCAGCATTATTTTATTTCTTTGCCTACATTTTATACTTTCCTTGGACATATTAAAATTTCTATGCATTTTTACAAGCAAGTACAGTTTTAAATTCATTTTTCTAGTATGATTTAGTGTACGTTAAATTTGGAATGCATTGTCGATGTGGGACCCGCTAGTGCGATAAATGTGGTGATTAAGAGTGAGTTTTGGATTGTTATTTCGTTTGATCTTGTGGTTTTATTTCGGATTTGATTGAGGTTTGACTGAGTTCCGGCGAGAGTTGGGCAGGCGGTCCGTCGAACCCTTTGGTTCACCTTAGGGTGAGGTGGGACTGTCACACCCTTGGCTCTTAAAGTAAGACGAGCGGGCGGACTCTCGAAAGGAGGAAAGAAAAATGAAGGAGCGAACTGATGAAGCGAAAGAAGGGGAGTGAAAGTGATGCCTGGAGGGCTTATTTATAGGCAACCATCAGGGCGGGAAAACGAAGGGGCGCGCATTTATTTTCGAATTTATGTTGGGAACCGTCATTATGAGGCGAGGTGACGGTTGAGGTGACGGATATGTGAACCGACACGACGGTTACTCGGGCGAATGCCAGACGAGGGGGCCCCACGCCGAACTGACATAACGCCTCGAAATTCGGTCCAGATTCACGCGACTACTCGATGACTCTAGACTAAAAGGGGGGCTAGTGTAGTGGGGCCCATATGCACGTCAGCTTGGGCAAGAAGAACTGGCTGACCTGGCAAGGCAGCTCGGACAGTCAGGGGACAGTTCGTGCGGTGGTCGCCTCTCGATTGGATGGGCCTGATGGGCCGCGGCGCCCAAACTTGTCGGGGCTAACAAGCGGAGCCCTAGGAGGAGTTCTCCTCCGCTGAGGACTCATTGTCCTATAAGGAAACTATCACCAAGGAGTCTATAAATACAACGCATTTGGAGGACACAAGGTACACCACTCATAGTTCATTATACTGTCACGTCGACCTAAAATCTCTACTGACTTGACCGTCGGAGTTGCTCCGGGGAACTAGTCCCGCCGTTTGTCCATTTATAGGTCGGTTCGCCCAGCTCGCCAGCTCGCTCCCTCTCTACTCGCTCAGCCCGTCACAGCTCAGCTCGGATCTTGTTTTTGGCAGTCGCATTAGGGGTCATTTTCTTTCCCATTAAAAAAGGGACAGGGGCGGAGGTATACCTAAAAAAAATATATATATATTATAATTATATATAACATATTTAATATTATTAGTTATAATAATTATATTTATTGAAGCCTACATTATTTATTGAAAAAATCATTTAAAACGTTCCTCATATTTTTTTAAATGAGATTTTTTATCATTCATTATTATAATGGTAATTTTATGTCTCTTGCAAAATTAAATCGATAAAATTTAATTTTAAAAAATCGGTAAAATTTGATCCCAACTTAAGTTTTCGATCTTTTTTTACCCTGACTCCATTATACAGTCCACACATAATTATTATTTTAGGACTAAAAGGTTAGATCCTATTTATAGTTTAACCTGATCCATATTTATTTTTATTCCTAAAAAAGTAGGATCAAATTCAAGCCATAATCAATTTTCTCAATAAAAAGGGATCTCATCTAATTATATTCATTTTTGTCACTAAAAAATGGGATTTAATCTTTTTATACATAAAAAATGACTGTATATGAATCATGTTAGTGATTTCAAATTAAAACATGGTAAAAAACTTAGGTTTCGACTAAATTTTGTTAACTTGATTTTATAAAGGGAGTAAAATTAGTATTTTAAAAGGGAAGGAAAAAAAATCATTTGGTAAGATGTAAGAGATATTTTGAACGATTTTTTGTTATTTAAACGGGAGATCTTGAACTCTGTATCTCTATTTTATACTCTCCTTCCCTATATCACCCAATCCATCGTTCCCTCTTCCCTGACCCACATGATGCTTGATTTTGAAAATCATCCCATTGTGTTGATCTCTCAAATGAAGCAACATAAAATCATGAAGTTTTATCTATATAATTATCATTTAATGTAAACATTGTCTCGCTTACAATATGTTCTCTAAATGATTAGCTCTACATAATAGTCATTCAATCCAACGTTGTATGATTTCAAGATTTCAACAACTTTCATAAACTTTTTTCGTCAATGATATCTAGCACGTACAATGTGCTATATATAGCTAATTGTCAATGAGATATTTATGCACGTACGGAAGTTAACACATATAAATCACACTAAATTTATTATGTAAACACATATACTAACAATTATTATCTTTCATTGCATTTATACACTTTACGTAATTATTTTTATGTTTTAAAAAAAATTAACATCTCAACTATTTCTTCTTCTCGAGTAGTGCGTGCAGTAGACACTCATTAAATATTTCCAATATGATCACATATTATGTTACATGTATAAGAACCTACTTAAGTAAGAAAATCTCTATTGTTTATTAAAATTAATCCTCAATGATTATGCTACCCCAAAAAATGTTGCTAGTTCCTAATTTGAAGTCACTAATATTTCATTCGGTGGATAGACAAATAATCTCGTCATATATCTTGCCTTCCATCCAAACATCTCCACAATAAATTTGCAACCAAATCACGGATTACATAAGATTAACTTACCTTATGAGATTAGTGACAAAAGGAAAAAAGTGATTGGAATTAAGAATAGACATTGATGATAGCGGGAAAGTGAGTCGGACTCAAATAAGTGCCCCCGAAGCTGATGGCTCAAAAAAAGAAAAGAAGCCCATGTCAGTAGCGGTGGCAGAAGCAGATGCAGATGAATATCCCCGCACTTTTTCGGGTAAAAGTACACTAATCATTTACTCTCCAAATCGGACGACGCGGATCAATGCGTATGCAGCAACCCTGGTCTCGTCAGCGCCTCTTCAACCCAAGAGACGCGTCTGTTAAAACGCTTGAGCTCGAGCAAAATGGCCGAAACTCAAACAAGACGAAGCAGAAAATAATCGCTTGTTATAACCTCAAAATTTTCCTCTAGGGCTTTTGCATTCTAATATCTAGAACATTCCTAGTCTTGGAACACTGCCCAAAAAAAAAGTTTTCTCTTCTGCTGCTGCTTAACGAACTTGAACTTGATTCAACCATTACTACATTAATTAGTGGTTCCGGTTCCTAAATGCGGAGTAAATCGTGTTGATTTTCTTTATTTAAAACAAGATAAAAAAATGAAGCGAGTGAAGAAATCCAGCAGAGTTTGTTGGGCAACTGAAGCTAATCTTTGTCAGGTATACTCACACTAATGCTGTTGATGACCATCATTGTATCCGTACTAAATTCGTGTATTGAATCAGCTTTTCAGTGTTTTTTTTTTTGAAAACTTTTCATGTGTTAATTTTTTTTTTGGAAAAAATTACTTGGCTTTTTAAGACTTCAAAAATGAGATTTCCTGCTAATTTGTGAGTGCACATTAGTTTACAAATTTGCAAACAAATAATTTGCGTGCATTCATTTATCTATTGTATTTGGGAACAGTACTTTATTGATTTTTGTTGGTAACCTAATTGATCCCGTCGATTGTAGTAGGATTTGCTTTAAGAAGCCACAACTATATTGTTTTTGGAGAGACCAGGTATTAA
The DNA here is from genome assembly GCF_003713205.1 of Coffea eugenioides. NCBI lineage: Eukaryota > Viridiplantae > Streptophyta > Magnoliopsida > Gentianales > Rubiaceae > Coffea > Coffea eugenioides. Next base: position 3,161,874 of record NC_040041.1, read on the forward strand.
AAACTCTGTTGTTTTCTAAAATGCAGTTCTTAAAAATACAAACAAAATTGAAATTTTTTAAAAAGAGCATCATGGACATAATTTAGATATACAGTCAGTAAATTTTTAGACATATGGAAGTACACATTATAAGAGATAAAACGAGATAAAAAGGTCAATAATCATTCAATTTAAGTTTAAACTTTAAAGGAAGCTTTGAACTATTTGAGGTGTTAATCTGTTACATGGGGAAATCAAATTCTGTTCTACATTAATGAACGCAACTCATACTTTAGGGAAGCAAATTTCTCCTTCCTGGATGCATGGATGCATCTAGTTCGGTGGAGAGAAAGAACTCAACCCAATAAACAAGCTTCTGAGAATCCTTCATTCTCATTTCACGGAAGAAGTACTCATTGAGCTCCAATACGTTGCTAATACACTGATAAGCTGGATGTGTTTTGTGTTTACAAGGATTCTGGGTGCATAGCTTTTAAGTTATATCTTACTAAAAGAAATGCAAACTAAGATGCTTTCGACCAAGCAGGTGCATGCAGTCAAAAGAAGTAAAAGGAGAGTAGAAAAAGAAGTTCAGGTAAATGAAGCCTTGAATAATAAATTTGTTCTTTGTAGGCATGAACAGTTTGCTTCATTTTTGAGGCAAAGAGAATGTCTAAAACATAAGGGATTCTGAGAGTTCTCCAAGCAGGAAGGAGATGAAGTTCCGCTTATACTTTGTATCAGCTGTTCTGATTAAGCATGTGATCTGACCATAAGCTATTGAAGATCATTTTAATTTTAACTAAATGATCTACAGATTTCAAGCTTTCGAAACTTGACTAACAGAATTATTATCTGTCACTTAGATGTATTCTTTTGATATGATCTTGGTGATGTTTTGCTTTTCAGAAGTCATTGATAAGACAACACATTTTGGAAGATGTGAAGAATGGTATCAAGAAACTGTCTGGAAAATACTTTAATTTCAAAAGTTTTCAAGGTGGATAAAATGTCCTGTTTAAGTCTTTTGACTTAAAGGTTCCCAACATCGAATGAGCTACTCTTAAGACACTTCGTAGATTCCATTGAATTGACGATAATCCTGATGCTAAATGATATGCTAACATGTGCACTTATCAAGCTGGCATTCAATGAGTGTGCCAATGCTTAGTTAGAGCATGTTAGTCATTATGGGCACCATTTATGGGAATAACCGTGCTATAATATCAGACCTATTGTTCACTGTATGTGAAACTATTATCAGCTAATGTTGTCGAAAAATGGTAAACAACTCCAAAAGATAACTTGAACATGTTGAGTTAAAAGAAACATAATCATCTAAACTTTAAATTACGCTTTCCATTTTTAGGTCTACTTAGAGCATTAACTTTAGGGTAAGCATATTGTGATTGGCTTGCAATGGTTCGCGTGGGAGCTGTTACACAATCTGAAGCAGCCATGATGTCTATCGAAGTACAGAAAGAGCTGTTACAATATATGCATCAGTCATGTTATGAGTTCAAGGAAAGGACAGAGTCAGCTGATAGATCAATGGAATATATACTTTGTAAGGAAAGGAAAAGCTGCTCTCCTTTGCCAATGTTAAGTCTGATTTGTTAGAATTTGTCCACTGGAATAGCTTAGGAAACACGGTTATTGTAAAGTGCGAAATAATGAGTTCAAGTGGATGAAAAATAACCGACAAGGATAGCCTCTACCTATTAGGTTGTAGTTGCAATTATGTTAGTAAATCATCTTGAGCATAATTCTCAGCTTCTGAGCAACACAAACCTAGAGTCTAGCAGGGTATTCAAAGTCCCTAGAGCAGTCCACAGTTTCTGCCTTTTGCTTAGATAAAGGGGTAGAAGTAATGGCACGTTGGAAGTTCTTGTATGCGCACGCAATGAACGGTCTTTGGGGAGATTGTTGATTCTTGTCTTTAAATGAAACATGTACCATGCAGTGTGATGTGTTCCCAAGAGGGCATCATCACTTGCATGCGTGATGCTACAGTAGAAGAATGCTCCAATATAAACGAGATCGCCTGCTTTAGTTGTGAACGACCAATAGGTACGTGGTTCTTCTTCTTATCCTCAGGCTTTTAATATGGTAAACTACAAATTTGTGTTAATGCGGTTTACTCTGAAGATGAGGTGACTTGCCATGCTTCTCCTATGTGCTTGTTGCAGAAACATTGAAGTTATCATAGGGTTTTCATATAGGATTTCATAATCATTGGTAGTTCTATACTTTTATTTATTAAGGAAAATTGATTCTCAAGATAGTGGATGCTTGGTTAAATGTGTAGAACTTTTGCTGCTTTCACTGATAAACATAAAGTTGGTACATTTTGGTTTTTGAAATATGGTCGTGCAAGAAATCAACTAATTTCATCATGTTTTACCATCTTGAAATGTATGCCTTGTCTATGTGAAGTATATATTGCATTTGGTTGGGATGAGAAGGCAGGTTCTTGAATGTGAAGGTAATGAAACTTCTGCAGCGGAGTTACTGCTGCCTCCTCTATGCTGTTCCTTTCACTTCCAATTCGGGCTTCTGGGCTTGTTTTGGGATTGGGGTGGTGGGGAGGAATGGGGAATTGATTGAATAGGCTGCCATGTGGTGCGTCAAACAATGTAGCCCTGCTGGTTCTTTCTCAGCCTTGTCATCTCTCTACATGCATTATGTATATTACCGTGTTATTTACATATTTATCCGATCCAATACATTCAAGTCCTCGTTTGTTATTAGTGCAGGCAAAATTTGTCCAATCAGAAGATTGCCTATCTGAAGTAGGTAGGGAACCTCCTGGCAATCCTCACGAAAAGGTATCAAACGAAAATATTGCGATTGCTGATGGTTTTCCTGGTTCGTCAGTCGGAAGCTATCCCAACCAACTGAGCCATAAAGGTGTCTCACACATTCCTCAGATTCCCTGGAGAACTCCTCCTCGAGTAAGCTTATTAGAAGTGATAAGACTGCATAATTTTCACATTTTGCTTCTCAATTTGGGGTAACCTATTATGTATTTATCAAGCAGTTTGATTTGAAGTTTGAATGTCACGTGGCTGCTGGGGAAGAAAGTGAAGAGGTAGAGGTTCAAAAGCACAGGGAAATGAGAGTGCATGAGGCAGTTTATCCTCACTTTTCTGCAGTTCCTCACTGGTAAAGTAAACTCTTTTAGTTTAATTCAATTAATTGCTTTCTTCTCTTGACCACATCATTGGCATTTTCCAAATAGCCCCTCGATCTCATCGGATATGGAAGCCGAACATTTTGATGATTGGCATACTCCGGTTATTCCTGTCACCGCAATTGAAGAAGCAGCAGAAACGGACTGCCTCGCCAAGCCAGAACCCGCAAAATTACCCCAAAGCCCATCAACTTCTGAAATTTTTAACATCCCTCAGAGCAAGTCTCTTCTTTCTCGAGACCTATCTAAAGGTAAAAAATCTGATCATGCACCACTGCAAGATGTAGATGGCCCAATGGTTGCAGCAGCAGCTGCCACAACTGCAATCATGAAAAGTAAAGAGCCTCAAAGTTTAATAGATCCAGAGTTGTTGATAAAGCTTCTTAGCAACCCAGAATTGGTACAGAAGCTGATTGATGAACGCAGACTAGCTTCAGATACTACAACTGGAACATCTGGATCAAAGATGGTTGAGTCTTCAGTTCACCGTCCCAGCGCTAAAGGCAGCTTTCTGTTTGAGGAATCTACCATCGAAAGCTACAAACCTGACAATCCCAGAACAGAGTTCATCCACCGGCCATCAAAAGTGAAATGCTCGCCAGCTGCCCCAAGTAGAATTAGGGCTCAGTTGGTCAGTACTGAAACTGGACCAACATTTGCATGGGATGAAGTAGAACAGTTACTTCATTTTCAGAGCTCAACTATTGTTTCATTGGTCCAAAAGTCCACTACCGAAAATACGCATCCAGGCAATGCAGGAATTGAGGCTCTACTAAGGCCAGGGAATCAACCATTAGCTGTTAAGGCAGAAACTGGAACAGGTCTTGGGCCAAAGCAAGTGACCACATCAATTTCATTACTGAGATCAAAGTCCGATTTGCCAAGTCAGAACTCCAATTATGAAGTCTTTCAAAGAGCTGATGTTGGAAATATGTCTCTGCTGAAAGCATCACGTGCCTTATCAAGCTCAACTCCTGATGTTTTAAGTAAGAAATCCACTGGTAGATATATTCAACTGGCCGATGATGGACATATGGCTGTACCAAGGCTAGTGAAACGACCACAAGCCAACAATATTGAAGTTGGAGCAGGCTCTAGATCAAAGACAGTGGCACCATTAGTTCCCTTACTGAGCTCAAACCCTGATTTTCCAGGTAAGAATTTCATGAAAGGACATAGTCAACTGGGTAATTTCAGAGATCTCTCAGTACCCAGGTTTGTGAAACCAAACCTAGCTGGCTCTTCTATATCAGGAACAGCTTTTGAGCCAAAGAAAGTGACGCCATCCGTTCCTTTGTCAAGCGTATTGCCTGATTTCAGCAAGAAGTCTTCTGGAGAACATGGTCCACTTTTATACACTAGCTTCCCTGAGCCTGCTGTAGAGAGGCATTCCCATACCTTTCCCCGAATGCAACCTGAATCCTTGGTTGATCGGTTGGATACTGCATATATAGCACCACGTCTTGGAACTTCACCTGTCCCTGGATCACTAGCTGAGGTATATCGCCTTAAGAAGTTGATTGAAGAACATGGGTCGCATGATCGTGCAGGAAATGATTATGTTGGTGAAATTCCTGCTCCATCTTCTGTGCCTGGCGCAGAGCATCCATCTTTTCCTTTGGAGCCCTTGAGGGTTAAATTCCCGTCCACAGATCTTTTTGACAATTAGTTGTTGTGCATTTTCTTGTTCTCTGACAACCACATCTCTTTGTTTACAGAAAGATATCAGTTACTTCCAGTCCTTAATCAGGCAACATGGAGAAGAAAAAGGAAGTCAGGATGATGAGCTGTCTCTATATGGAATATCTCACAATCACCTGCAGTCCAAGGAATCAGATCGAAAGTATAAGAGAACTTGTAAGTTGTATAATAGTTCAATGGGATGCCGAAATGGTTCCAGCTGCCGTTACGAGCATGATGTACCTGGACAGTGGAGGTCTGATGTTGTGTTAGAGGCGCCTGGTGCAAAGAGGTTGAAGCTTGGTGGAAGTTTTACAGGGAGAACATGAAGTAAAATGTTGTGAGAGATTGGCAACTAAATTGTTATTTCCGCATAGTTGTTATAGTTTGTACAGCTCAAGGACCATTCTGTTTAAGTTGGCAGTTAATGTCAACAATGGAGGTCTGAAGGAACATTTGTCATAATTTAGAATTTCAGGACTTCCCTTCTTGTTTTCTCTCCTAACGTGAGTCTTTGTTTGAGACTCGACCTATAGTAGCTTGAATGGGCCACTTCTAAGGAGTCGATCAATTATCAGATGAGTGATGTTGAGCATGCGAGATTGCTGGACTCTCAAGAATACATCTAGGTCATACGGGGAGAAATTTTCTTGCAATTTTCATTTCATTGCAATGCATGCAAAAAGGGATCCAGAGTTCTGCAAGTCTAAATGGTTTTCAACTACCGTGAAGTAACCGGCTCTTTTCTGCTAGTGGTTCTCCTTACTGGACTTTTTTCAAGTGGTTCATCCTTACTAGGCATTTTTTTTTTGGGGGGGACAGACGTCCTTACCAAACTAATAGAGCCAACTTCAATTTTCAATTTTAGAGAGAGTAAAATTGGTAATTTGGTTTGAGATGTCTTTTAAAAGTTTCAATTTCCAACTAATAGTTAAAACTATACCTTCTATGGTTCTTTTATTTTTTCGTTGATCTCCTTAAAAACTAATTTACATCTAGGACAATTGTCATTGTTGAAGTACTAAAAACAAAAGAAGAAGAAGAAGAAGAAATATTTCAACTTACCCCTTTTTTTGAAGCTAAATATTTCAACTTACTCTTTGGTGTCATCATATCTCTTCTTTTCTCTTTATTTAATAATCACAATCAAGAGATGGCTTTTATTCAAACTTCGTCTGCTTATCTCTTCTTGCATCTCCAAATCTTTCCATCCAAATGAAAGTGTCATTATGTAATCATAAATGAGAAGGGGGCATTTGATATTCTTGTTACAGTTCAAAGAATGGTAAAGACAAAAAGCAATATAAGTTACAGAAAAGAATAACACGGAAAATAGGACCAATTAATGAAAATATCCAAACATATGGAGGGAGAAGAGGAGTTTATGAAATAGAACGCCCTGCACCCTTTTTCTTATCTTTAGTAATTAGTCTGACACATCCAGGAAATTTAGGTATGTAGATAAAAGATTTCTACTCCAGCCCAGGCACGACCTTAGACAATGAGCACACTCTACGATATAATTCACACTTAGATAGCCAAACAAAGGTTGAATTTTGGAGTTAAATGTTACTTTGTTAATAGATTTCTGATCCATTCCAAGCACGGACCTAGACAATTAGAATGGTTTGTGATATAATTTGCACTCACATTACCAACTATAGTTTGAATTTAGAGTTGGGTTTTTTTTTTAATGGAGACGGTAGAATTGTATTACTTGACACAAAAGTATTTATAAAACGAGCAAAGGCTCGATACTTACAATGTGCCATTAGCACAGCAAATTAGAATTAACCCTACGTCTTGATAATTGCTCAAAGCTTGAACGCTAAACTGAACACTTGGATAATTTCTATTCACCATTTCTAAGCAAAAGTAGCATTGTAAAACAAGGTACTCAGCCCTTGGACGTCCTGTATCAATAATGTTGTTACCCACCCATGCATCCATTAATTTTTTTCGTTGGATTTTCTGTAGAAGATTTTTGTCAGGAACTCCAATGTTGACAAGTCTCCATTCCTGTTCTGCTGCCTTGATTAGAGCAAGCTTGACACCCTTCAGCAAGTTGTTGAATTTGATTCTCACTTGCTCTTTCTCTCATTGCCCATCCCATTAGGTCCTACTCTCTTCCTTCATTTCCCACAATACCATAACCAACAGCTCTTTCTCTCTTGTTCCATTGCACAGTTATCCTCAGATGCATTCCTATTGATGTAGTCTCAGCATTCTGCACTGCATCTTGGCCACTGTGTTGCTGCACGTACTGTTGTTTTACCTATGTTACACCTCCTAGCTCTCCCTACTGCATGGTCGAATTGCCAACTATGGCTTGAGTTTGGAATTAGGAGTTATTTCATTACCATATTCATTGGATATGGTTAGGCTGTGTTTAGCTTTAGATCTTGTAGTGCTTCTTTGTTCTCACCTTAGATTAGTTTCTTTGTAATTAAAGGATAGCCTGCTTCCAACCATATTTAAAAAAAAAATTATATCTGCGGTTTTTGCACTCTTTGGCTTAAAAACAGTGAACTTCTTAATTTATCTCAGAACTTACAAACAATATGAATCTATGTAATTGTTTAAAACACTCGTGTTGAAATGATTATAGCTTCTTTCTATTGTTATGTATTAATTTGATTTTGCAAAAACAACTGTGGAATGGCAAAATGTCTATGGTTGCTTCGGTGGCGTTACACTTAGAAAAGATAAGGAAAACTCTAGACCTTTTGTAAGACTGTTTCTATTGGTCAAAGTATTAAATTTCCTTAGGCTGGTTTGGATGAATTTTGGACCGTCACTGGGAGAAGAACCAAATAAAAAAAAAATTAAGAGAATACAAGAGAACGGAAATGATTGAATAGTTAATATGGTTCGCATTCCAAAAGTGGCAAAACAATGAGGAAAATTTATTGAAGCCTACATTTTTTATTGGACAAATAGTTCAAAACGTCCCCATATTTCGTTAAATGAATGATAATTTTATATCATTTATAAAATTAAATTGGCAAAATTTGATCTCAACCTAAGTTTTTGACCATTTTTTAACCTGAATCCACATATGATTACTGCTTTAAGGTAAGGACAAAAATGTTAGATCCTATTTGTAGTTGAACAAATTATCCTATCCATATTTATTTTTACCTCTAAAAAAGTATGATCTAACTCAAACCATATTCAAAATTTTTCCAAAAAAAAAAAAAGAGATTTGACCCAATTTATATTCATTTTGTATCACTAAAAAAAGTGGGATTTGACCTTTTTGTACGTAAAAAATGACTACATATGATCACATGAGTTAAAAAAGTGATTGGAAACTTAGGTTAGGACTAAGAATTTATAAGAAACGTAAAATTAATATTTTAAAAATGAAGGACAAAATAATTCATTTAGTGAGATGTGAGCAATGTTTTGAACAATTTTTCCTTATTTATTTTCAAAGTTCTAATTCTGCCCACAAGATGTTAAAGAATTAACATAGCGGTGCTTGATTATGAAAAAAATCATCCATTTTTGTTAATCTCTCAAATGAAGCAAGGGAAAATCATGAAGTTTTATCTTCATATTTATCATTTATAAACACTAGCATTCTAACCCCTGCTATGCATGGATTTATATTTCAACTTTCAAATTGAAAATTAAAATTTGAAGCAAAAGAAAAAATTCTCATAACTTTCAGTTTAGTTTTATGCTTTTAAAATAACTTATATTTGTATCTTCGAAATAAAAGCACCAGACTTAATAACTTGGTATATAAATTTGGATTGAATAGCGTCAATTTTTCTTTTGAAAAAGTTCATAATTGACTCCATATTCATTCTCCCAATTGAAAGGAAAAATTTGAAGGAAAAAAACCATAACATGCAATTTAGTTTACTAATATTTTTAGAATATATTTAATTTTATCTCCTATAATATGATAACTATAATAAACCAAGAATTGACCACAGTGGTTGTAAATATTGGCATCTAAACATGTAAGTAAAAAAATGATAATATCTTATACTATCCCTTACAACTATAAAAATAATAAAAAATTTAGATTATAAAAATGGCAGAGTAGTGTTACATATTTATATATGAAGAAAACAATAAAAAGTACATAAAATAGTCAATAATATCCAAAGTTCTTTTTAGTAGTTGGATTTCACACTCTTATTCAAACCCAATTAGTGTCGAATTTAGATCAAATATATATAAATTGGGTTGATATAGTTTACTGTCAAATGTTCTATATCTTTCTATTAAACTATATTGTTACCTATTTCTCTATTATTGGTAAGATTTGTGTTATTTTTATTTTTATTTTTATCAAAAACAAAATTTTAAATAAAAATTTCCACTTTGACGGACTAGTAGGATTTTTTTTTAATTTAGTGATTTTTTAATTTAGGTTTCAAGAATAGTACGTTATTAATTTTTTAAATCCATGGCTAATAAATATTATTTCTTTTTTTTTGTTTTGTGCTTTTAGTTAGAGTTAGTAAGTTGAAAGGTAAAATATTATTTTTTACTTTTTTAGTCTTAATAGAACTTATGATGTTTCATCTTTATTTACCCTTTCATGATAAACTTCAAACCAAATTCTTATATTAATGGAGCCACTTCTTACATTTTAAATTCAAAAGGCATGAAGAAATATTTAATAATTAAAAATTTTAAAATTCTATAAAAAAAAAAAGAATATGGAGTTGGAAGCATTATAATTTGACCATTCTAAAAACCCTTTCTTCAATTTATATAAACTAGTCTAAACACCTGTGCTACGCATAGTAGATCATGTTTTTGAAAGAAATTATAATCGATGGAGAAATTTAAAAAGAGTAAGAAATGTACGTAATTGTTCGTATAATTTAGGGCACAGGAAAGTATAGTTAAAAAATGAGATTTTGTAGCAATAGTTCAATAGATGATAAAAGCATCCCCATTATTTATAAACTACCACATTGATGGAAGTTAAATTCTGAAAAAAAAAGTAGAAATCTATATCATAAATTGAGCGACATAAGGGTTCAATTAAATGTAACTGAATATTTAATTTGATAAGTAAATGAACTACTTACAAATATTTTGCCTTCGATTTGATAATCTTTTATGAAAGTGGGAACATTTTTCACACCAATCAACTCTGAGTACAAATACCAGTATTGGGGGTTTAATTAATTCTGTTGAATTTTGTGGAGTTTGTACTATAAATAAGAATGCACAATTTTCGCATGAATTAATGTGTTGGTCAAATAATATACTACCATTTACCTAACAATTAAGAGTATACAAAATTTAGAATTATCATTTGTTTTAGAAAGTTTGTAAATAATATTGTATAAAAATATATACGTATAAATAATTTATACCTTCCCTTTTAAATCTCTACGATAAGAAGCAACACAACAAAGTATGAATCATGCATGCCTGTCTTGAAGAGCGAGATATAGGTTACTACTGGAATTTCTAACTTGTATATTAACATTGTATATATTAAGTTGAAATTGTGATATACAATAAAAAATGTAAGTAAAATTAAATATATGGGAAAATAATTACCTAATAACAGTGTCAACTATGTCATTACAATGGATACACACCATTTTTGAATAATGAGATTGACATGGTTGTCCACAATTTTTGCATAACTTATGGAACATATTGTCTATGTTAATGCTTTGAATGCAAGCAAGTATCCGAAAATATTTAACTTAAAACCATTCAAAAAATGTATAGATTACAACTATTAATTCAAAATAATATGTAGATCATTGTTCAATAATTAATTAATTGAAAGAATTTTTACCTTAGGTGTGACTGCAAATGTTTCCTCCTTTAGAATCTAACGAGTTTGAAATTTAGGCGTTGGTGAAAGAGATGGTAAATTGCGATTTTTGGTAAAATTATGTTGTTATCTCTTGTTATTGGATTGGAAGAGTTTTAATCGAAGTGGAATTGCTAATTGGAGGAGTATTAATTGAAGTGGGAAAAGTGTGTGAAGGGAAGAGTGTTAGTTGGAGTGGAATTCTTATTTGATGAAAACGTAAGTGTGTGTTTCAAATGTAGACATGATGTATTTTATGAAATAAATTAAATGTAAAATGCTAGAAAAACGAAATTGGGAGTGGGAAAGTGTGTGAAGGTTTGTTACTAAAAATCCCTTCTCAAATTTATACAGATATAGATATAGAATATCTCGCTTACAATATGCTCCCTAAATGATTAGCTCTATATAATAGTCGTTCATCCGAATGTTGTATGATTACAAGATTTCAACAACTTCCATAAACTTTTTTTTTTTTTTTATCAATGATATCTATGTTTAACTCTAAATAATCCGCTATAGCTAATTGTCAGTCAGATACTTATTAATTGCACTAACTACATCACGTTAGCTCATAAAAATACACTAGTCCGCTAGAATAGTCCATCATATTACATGAACGTGTTTGAAATTTAATTGGTCTAAAATATAATTGCATTATTCTAACAAATGCACATTAACACATATAAATCACACTAAATTTATTATGTAATGATCTTTCATTGCTTTTATACACTTTCCCTAACTACTTTTTTTTTTTTTTTTAAATAAACATCTTCTTCTTTTGTGGAGTGCTTAGCATGGGCTCGTTAAATAACTCCAATATAATTGTATATTATGTTACGTGTACAAGAGCACAAGTGCTAGTTCCTAATTTGAAGTTATAGACTTTCGTTGATTAATCGTGGGTTGAAAAAGAATCTCATCTTCCACAACTCATACATCTTGCCTTCCATGTTCCATCTAAATATCTCCATAATAAATTTGCAACCAAATCCCGGATTACATAAGATTAACTTACCTTATGAGATTGGTGACAAAAGGAAAAAAAGTATTGAAATTAATAAGAGACCCTTGATGATAGCGGGAAAGTGAGTCGGACTCAAATAAGTGCCCACGAAGCTGACGGCTCAAAAACCAAAAGAAGCCCACGTCAGTAGCGGTGGCAGAAGCAGATGCAGATGAATATCCCCGCACTTTTTCAGGTAAAAGTACGGTGGCCTATGACGCTAATTACACTAATCATTTTCTCTCCAATTCGGGCAACGCGGATCAATGCGTATGCAGCAACCCTGGTCTCGTCGGCACCTCTTCAACCCAAGAGACGTGTTTGTTAAAACGCTTGAGCTCAAGCAAAACGGCCGAAACTCAAACAAGACGAAGCAGAAAATAATCGCTTGTTATAACCTCAAAATTTTCCTCTAGGGCTTTTGCATTCTAATATCTAGAACATTCCTAGTCTTGGAACACTGCCCAAAAAAAAAAAAAGTTTTCTCGCTGCTGCTGCTTAAAGAACTTGAACTTGATTCAACTATTACTGCATTAGTGCTTCCGGTTCCTAAATGTGGTGTAAATCGTGTTGAATTTCTTTATGTCAAACAAGAAAAAAAAAATGAAGCGAGAGAAGAAATCCAGCAGAGTTTGTTGGGCAACTGAAGCTAATCTTTGTCAGGTATACTCACACTAATGCTGTTGATGATCATCATTGTATCCGTACTAAATTCGTGTATTGAATCAGCTTTTCAGTGTTTTTTTTTCTGAAAAATTTTGATGTGTCATTTTTTTTTGGGAAAATATTATTACTTGGTTTTTACGACTTCAAAAATGAGATTTCATGCTAATTTGTGAGTGCACATTAGTTTACAAATTTGCAAACAAATACTTTGTGTGCATTCATTTATCTATTGTATTTGGGAACAGTACTTTATTGATTTTTATTGGTAACCTAATTGATTCTGTCCATTGTAGTAGGATTTGCTTTAAGAAGCCACAACTATTGTTTTTGGAGAGACCAGGTATTAAAAACTCTGTTGTCTTAAAAAATGCAGTTCTTAAAAATACAAACAAAATTGAAATTTTGAAAAGAGCATCATGGACATAATTTAGATATACAGTCAGTAAATTTTTAGACATATGGAAGTACACATTATAAGAGATAAAACGAGATAAAAAGGTCAATAATCATTCAATTTAAGTTTAAACTTTAAAGGAAGCTTTGAACTATTTGAGGTGTTAATCTGTTACATGGGGAAATCAAATTCTGTTCTACATTAATGAACGCAACTCATACTTTAGGGAAGCAAATTTCTCCTTCCTGGATGCATGGATGCATCTAGTTCTGTGGAGGAAAGAATTCAACCATTTAAACAAGCTTTTGAGAATCCTTCATTCTCATTTCACGGAAGAAGTACTCACTGAGCTCCAATACGTTGCTAATACACTTATAGGCTGGATGTGTTTTGTGTTTACAAGGATTCTACGTGCATAGCTTTTAATTTATATCTTACTAAAAGAAATGCAAACTAAGATGTTTTCGACCAAGCAGCGTGCATGCAGTCAAAAGAAGGAGAGTAAACAAAGAAGTTCAGGTACATGAAGCCTTAAATAAATAAATTTGTGCTTTGTAGGCAGGAACAGTTTGCATCATTTTTGAGGCAAAGAGAATGTCTAAAACATAAGGGATTCTGAGAGTTCTTCAAGCAGGAAGGAGATGAAGTTCTGCTTATACTTTGTATAAGCTGTTCTGCCTAAGCATGTGATCTGACCATAAGCTATTGAAGATCATTAATTTTAACTAAATGATCTACAGATTTCAAGCCTTCGAAACTTGACTAACAGAAGTATTATCTGTCACTTAGATGCATTCTTTTGATATGATGTTGGTGATGTTTTGCTTTTCAGAAGTCATTGATAAGACAAAACATTTTGGAAGATGTGAAGAATGGTAACAAAAAACTGTCTGGAAAATACTTTAATTTCAAAAGTTTTCAAGGTGGATAAAATGTCCTGTTTAAGTCTTTGACTTAAAGGTTCCCAAGATTGAATGAGCTACTCTTAAGACACTTCTTAGATGCCATTGAATTGACGATAATCCTGATGCTAAATGATATGCTAGCATGTGCACTTATCAAGCTGGCATTCAATGGGTGTGCCAATGCTTAGTTAGAGCATGTTAGTCATTATGGGCACCATTAATGGGAATAAGTGTGCTATAATATCAGACCTATTGTTCACTGTATGTGAAACTATTATCAGCTAATGTTGTCGAAAAATGGTAAACAACTCCAAAAGATAACTTGAACATGTTGGGAGTCAAAAGAAACATAATCATCTAAACTTTAAATTACGCTTTGCATTTTTAGGTCTACTTAGAGCATTAACTTTAGGGTAAGCTTATTGTGATTGGTTTGTAACGGTCCACGAGGGAGCTATTTCACAATCTGAAGCAGCTATGATGTTTATCGAAGTACAGAAAGAGCTGTTACAATATATGCGTCAGTCATGTTATGAGTTCAAGGAAAGGACAGAGTCAGCTGATAGATCAATGGAATATATACTTTGTAAGGAGAGGAAAAGTTGCTCTCTTTTGCCAATGTTAAGTCTGATTTGTTAGAATTAGGCCATTGGAGTAGCTTAGGAAACACAGTTGGTTATTGTAAAGTGTGAAATAATGAGTTCAAGTGGATGAAAACTAACCAACAGGGATAGCCTCTACCTATTAGGTTGTAGTTGCAATTATGTTAAATCATCTTGAGCATAATTCTCAGCTTCTGAGCAGCACAAACCTAGAGTCTAGCAGGGTATTCAAAGTCCCTAGAGCAGTCCACAGTTTCTGCCTTTTGCTTAGATAAAGGGGTAGAAATAATGGCACATTGGAAGTTCTTGTATGCGCACGCAATGAACGGTCTCTGGGGAGGTTGTTGATTCTTGTTTTTAAATGAAACATGTACCATGCAGTGTGATGTGTCCCCAAGAAGGCATCATCACTTGCATGTGTGACTCATCAGTAGGAGAATGCTCCAATATGAACGAGATCACTTGCTTTAGTTGTGAACAAACAGTAGGTACATGGTTCTTCTTCTTATCCACACGCTTTTAATTTGGTAAACTATAAATTTGTGTTAATGTGCTTTACTCTGAGGATTAGTTGACTTGCCATGCTTTTCTGTGTGCTTGTTGCAGAAACATTGAAGTTATCGAAGGGTTTTCGTATATGATTTCATAATCATAGGCAGTTCTATGCCAAAATTAAAGGAAAATTGATTCTCAACAAAGTGGATGCTTGGTTAAATGTACATAGAACTTTTGCTTCTTTCACTGATAAAAATAAAGTTGGTACGTTTTGGTTTTTGGCATGGACCTCAGCTTTAATGTTGTCTCTTAATTACATGCTTGATGTGGAATGTTGGTAAACTGTCACATTTGGCATGGAGCTCAGTGATCATTATATTCTTTGTAGATGTATGTGGATGTTTAAAGTGCATTGATATGAGAAAGGAAGAGGACAAATTTTTTTAAATGGATGACCTTGGTTAGTTGGAGCTAAAAAAATGATGATTAAGTGAGTACTTCCCTTCAGAAATCCTTGGCTTCATAATCATGTCACCGCGTGGTATCTTCTAGTTTCTAACGGGGAGTCTTCTTTCATTTCATAGATGCTTGGGATGTTTCAATTATTTTGGTTATCAATTTCAGCATATGATATCATCACTTACTATGTCAAATATGACAATGCTCACTTCTACTTAGGTTGAACCAGTATAACTTTAAGAGTATAGTGGAACAGTATTCACTTGACACAATGTATAACCGTTACTTGCATTTGAAGTCATAACTTTGCTCATCTTGAGTTAAGAATGCTTACGCCCTGTCAGCTCCACCATAGTTGCACCATAAGTGGATAGTGTGAATTGCTGAAGTCATTGTTTTGATGCTTCTAGCTCCATTGTTTTCTGTTGAGTCATTGCTTATTGCTGCTAAAAGGAGCATCTTTCGCTATCTCAAATAATGCATCCCAATACAGAATAATAAAGTTCTTCGCCCTTCTGTTAAATATTTAATACGCTACTTTATAGGCTGTTACCTTTGCTTTTCGATATGTGGTTTAAATTCTCTTGATTTACATACATATTGGTCTCGCTGAAGTTGTCGAACCACTTTTTGAGTTAAATTCAGCAAGACTTTATATGAAGCACCTCTGTTGCAGTTCTCTAGTTGTCTTTTGTCTGCAAGGAGTAATGTTTTGAAATATGGTTGTGCACACAAACAAATAATTTCGTCATGTTTTACTATCTTGAAGTGTATGCATTGTCTAGGTAAAGTATATATTGCATTTAGTTGGGATGAGAAGGCAGGTTCTTGAATGTGAAGGCAATGAAACTTCTGCAGCAGGATGGGTGAAATGAAGTTATTGCTGTCTCCTATATACTGTTCCTTTCACTTCCAATTCTGGGCTTCTGGGCTTGTTTTGGGGTTCAGGGTTGGGGGGAATGGGGGATGATTGAATTGGCTGCTATGTGGTGCGTCAAACAATGTAGTCCTGGTGGTTCTTTGTCAGCTTTGTCGTCTCTCTACATGCTTTATGTATATTACCACGTTCTTTACATATTTATCCGATCCAATACATTCCAGGTCCCTCGTTTGTTATTTGTGCAGGTAAAATTTTTCCAATCAGAAGATTGCCCATCTGCGGTAGGTAGGGAACCTCCTGGAAATCCTCACGAAAGGGTATCAAATGCAAATATTGCGACTGCTGATGGTTGTCCTGGATCGTCAGTCGGAAGCTACCCCAACCTACTGAGCCATAAAGGTGTCTCACACATTCCTCAGATTCCGTGGAGAACTCCTCCTCGAGTAAGCTTATGAGAAGTGATAAGACTGCATAATTTTCACATTTTGCTTCTCAAGTTTGGGTAACCTATTATGTATTTATCAAGCAGTTTGATTTGAAGTTTAAATGTCACGTGGCTGCTGGGGAAGAAAGTGAAGAAGTAGAGGTTCAAAAGCATAGGGAAATGAGAGTGCGTGAGGTAGTTTATCCTCACTTTTCTGCTGTTCCTCCCAGGTAAAGTAAACTCTTTAGTTTAATACAATTAATTGCTTTCTTCTCTTGACCACATCATTGGCATTTTGCAAATAGCCCCTCGATCTCATCGGATGTGGAAGCCGAACATTTTGATGATTGGCATACTCCGGTTATTCCTGTCATTGCAATTGAAGAAGCAGCAGAAACGGACTGCCTGTATAATGAAACAGCAGCGCTCAACATTTCCGCCAAGTCAGAACCAGCAAATATGTCCCAAAGCCCATCAACTTCTGAAATTTTTGACATCCCTCAGAGCAAGTCTCTTCTTTCTCGAGAGCTATCTAAAGGTAAAAAATCTGATCATGCACCACTGCAAGATCTAGATGGCCCAATGGTTGCAGCAGCAGCTGCCACAACTGCAATCATGAAAAGTAAAGAGCATGGAAGTTTAATAGGCCCAGAGTTGATGATAAAGCTTCTTAGCAACCCAAAATTGGTACAGAAACTGATTGATGAACGAGGACTAGCTTCAGATACTACAACTGGAACATCTGGATCAAGGAAGGCCGAGTCTTCAGTTCACCGTCCAAGCTCTCAAGGCAGCTTTCTGTTTGAGGAAGCTACCATCGAAAGCTGCAAATCTGACAGTCCCAGAACAGAGTTCATCCACAGGTCGTCAAAGATGAAAGGCTCACCAGCTGCCCCAAGTAGAATTAGGGCTTACGTGGCCAGTACTAAAACTGGACCATCATCTGCATGGGATGAAGTAGAACAGTCACTTCATTTTCAGAGCTCAACTCTTGTTTCATTGGTCCAGAAGTCCACTACCAAAAATACACGGCCAGGCAATGCAGGAATTGAGGCTCTACTAAGGCCAGGGAATCAATCATTAGCTGCTAAGGCACAAATTGGAACAGGTCTTGGACCAAAGCAAGTGACCACATCAATTTCATTACTGAGATCAAAGTCCGATTTGCCAAGTCAGAACTCCAATTGTGAAGTCTTTCAAAGAGCTGATGTTGGAAATATGTCTCTGCTGAAAGCATCAGATGCCTTATCAAGCTCAACTCCTGATGTTTTGAGTAAGAAATCCACTGGTAGATATATTCAACTGGCCGATAATGGACATATGGCTGTACCAAGGCTATTGAAACGAGCACCATCCACCAATATTGAGATTGGAGCAGGCTCTTGCTCAAAGACAGTGGCACCACCAGTTCCCTTGCTGATCTCAAATCCTGATTTTCCAGGTAAGAATTTCATGAAAGAACATAGTCAACTGGCTAATTTCAGAGATCTTTTCGTACCCAGGTTTGTGAAACCAACTGTAACTGGCTCTTCTATATCAGGAACAGCTTTTGAGCCAAAGAAAGTGACACCATCTGTTCCTTTGTCAAGCGCATTGCCTGATTTCAGCAAGAAATCTTCTAGAGAACATGGTCCACTTTTATACACTAGCTTCCCTGAGCCTGCTGTAGAGAGGCATTCCCATACCTTTCCCCGAATGCAAGCTGAATCCTTGGTTGATCGGTTGGATACTGCATATATAGCAGCACATCTTGGAACTTCACCTCTCTCTGGATCACTTGTGGAGGTATATCGCCTTAAGAAGTTGATTGAAGAACATGGGTCGCATGATTGTGCTGGAAATGATTATGTTGGTAGAATTCCTGCTCCATCTTCTGTGCCTGGCGCAGAGCATCCATCTTTTCCTTTGGAGCCCTTGAGGGTAAAATTCCCATGCACATAGCTTTTGACAATTACTTCTTGTGCATATCCCTGCTCTCTGACAACCACATCTCTTTCTTTACAGAAAGATATCAGTTACTTCCAGTCCTTAATCAAGCAATACGGGGAAGAAAGAGGAAATCAGGATGATGAGCTGTCTCTGTATGGAATATCTTACAATCACGTGCAATCAAAGGAAGCAGATCGAAAGTCTAAGAGAGCATGTAAGTTCTATAACAGTTCAAAGGGATGCCGAAATGGTTCCAGCTGCCCTTTCGAGCATGATGTACCTGGACGGTGGAGGACTGATGTTGTGTTGGAGGCGCCTGGTGCAAAGAGGGTGAAGCTTGGTGGGATTTTTACAGGGAGAACATGAAGTACAATGTTATTTCTGCATGGTGGTTATCGTTTGTACAGCTCAAGGACCATTCTGTTTAATCTGGCAGTTAATGTCAACCATGGAGGTCCGAAATAAAATTTGTCATAGTTTAGAATTTTAGAAGAAACATATTTTGAAATGTCCTCTGCATCAGTGACGGAGCCAGGATTTTTTTTTTTGAGGGGTCAAAATTGAAATTCCATTCAAAGATGACTAATTCATATATATATATATATATATATATATCAACTCTCATAATATAAACTAAAATTGAAAAAATTTAGGGGGGACCAATTTTATTTTACACACATATTTACATATTATGAATTAAAATTCTCAAAACTTAGGGGCCCCCTTGGCTCCGTCATTGCTCTGCATTGTTTAGTACAGACTACAGAACTTCCCTTCCTGTTTTCCCTCTTCACCTGAGTCTTTGATTCAGACTCGATCTATGGTAGCTTGAATGGGCCACCGGCCACACCTAGGGAGTTGATCATTTTTCAGATGAGTGATGTTGAGCATGCTGGATTCCTGGACTCTCAACAATACATCTCGGTCATATGGGGAGAAATTTTCTTGCAATTTGCATTTATTGCGATGCATGCAAAATGAGAGCCAGTGTTCTGCAAGTCTAAACGGGTTTCACCTACCGTGAAGTAATCGGCTCTTTTCTGCAAGTCTGGTGGTATTTTTGGTGTTCTGGGCCGCTTGTAGAAGGCATGGTAGATTGCGAGCTGCCCAAGTTGGGAAAGCAAAACCTTGTTCGGTACTTGATATGGGGCTTAATCTTTTTCTGCTTATTCTTTAGTCCGAGTCAAATCTGGCCATCTTTGCTTCCTAGCTTATTCTTCCCAACCGCCCCACTCTTCAGGATGATAAAGTCCGTTGTTCTAGCTTATTCTTCCTAGTTTTGCTTGCTTCTTTACGGCTATACTTCAGATCAACAAGCACATCCTCCTAATTTCTTTCAATATCACGAAACGGCCACAATTTTTGAAGTTGCTCCCATCCGCCAGACAGTCTCCTGTCCCAGAGAACTTTCCCAGAAGGCTGAATAGTAAATCACTTTTCAATCTTTGATGCGCCTCAACAGCTCCAAGTTCAATGGTGTATTGGCTCTACTTGGGCACACCATAAGAACCCCAATTTGATCCATAAAAAATTTGTATTGCCCCTAACAACGTGGTAATCTTCTAAAAGTTTCACTACTCCAAAAGGGAAAGAACCGCGGTCAATCTACAGTTAGATCTGAAGCATGTCGTGTCAGGTAGCCTTGGCGCCAATCGTTTCCGGAAGTTGGAAAGAAATAAGCGAGGATAAGAGACTAATATATGAATTCATAAGCATCGGTGAAGGTTGCGAGCGGCCCAATGCTATTACTTACCTCCGGAACTTATATTGTGTGTTTTGTAATAATAGGATTGAGTTTCAGAATTGCACCGCCAAGAAAGAAACTACAATTTTGGTTTTCAGAACGAAGCATATCTAGTCAGGAAGATGCTCGCTACCCTTGTGAGCTGCATGTAATTCGTTGTATGTCACAGTATGCTGCGGCTGTCGGTTTTGGGCATACAAAATTACAAATAAGCAACAACCCATAATTGAATCAAAAGATACAAATACTTGAGAAAAAGTAGCTCTTTTTCTTTCCTTGCTTTCTAAAATCATGTTTCTTTGAGATTGAAGCAATCGTGTTGTCCAAGGCACACAGGCCGAAAAATGTTTTGCAATAACCAGTGATGTTCCACAGAGCTGTAACAGTTCAAATAGAGGGGAATATCAAAATCTCAAAGTAGATTGCTAAATCTTCGCATTCGTGGTATGTCAAAATAGTTCTTCACCATGCCGTAATAATCTGTGACAATCAACCGGTTCTCAAGATGATGTGAACCCCACTGTCAGTATCAACAATGTCACTTATCTCGCCAACCTTTAGAGCATATGTTGCTTGCTCAAAAGGCTTCTGCATCCGTCCCCTTCCAAATGAGCCTGAATTGAAGTCATAAGCTGAAGGGGTAAGGAAGAAAGATGAAAAAATTCTGACCAAGAATTCTTGAAAAATCCATTTCGTTACATAGAAAACACGCACACACACACAATCAAAAACAATATTAGGGTCCAATAGTTTGAAGGTCTATACAAATGAAGCAGCAGATTAATTTGCAAGACGACTGCCGCATATAATGCCCTAGGTAAAACCTAGAACCATTTCATTAAAACAAGATAGAAATTTATGCTCAAGAACTTGCAAACTATTCTCCACTTGCACAGAGAACTTCAAATCTTGGACTAAAACAAAAATTTAGTAAGCAATATATTGAAAACTATAAAGCAAGGAGGTGCATGAGACCCGGCCTAGAGCAAATCGCGAATTTTTTTACAATCTGCAAGTAATAACATGCAAACTAGACCAAGAAATTCTCAGAGATCTCCAGAAAAGCATTACTATTGCTATAACATGCAATCTACAACAACAAATTCCCCACCCAAAGGCAAATACGGCATTCATACCAGTGATTGGTTCTAGTGATCATTACCAATTCTCGGGGTCATAACACCAGGGATCTCCAACGACACCCCATATTAGTATTATAACATACAATCTAGACCAACAGATTCCCAGACCCAAGAGCAATATGTTTTTCATACTAGTGATCATAAAATGTCGCTGATGAGGTTGAGTAGCATGACGTTGGGCATGGTGAATAGTGATATTCATCATGTAAAATGAATTCTCAGCATATATACTCTATCTTACGCTCTAACCAACTGAAAATCCAGAAAACTTTAATTTGATCCAAAAGTCATTAAGTGACACAGCTAATTATTGGTTGGCATTCTGCACTTGGGATGGTCATAATCATCTTTACTTGTGCAATGATACAAGCCTCATGCTGTCACCAAGATTGCATAGAACAAACTGAAGAGGACACCCTGTTTAAGTATGACATGGAATTATCCAATTAAAACCATTTCAAATAATTCTATCAGTTTAAAATGACTATGCCAATTAGTTTCCACATGCTCTAGTACATTTAGTTTATGTATTTGCTTAAGCAGTACAAATCAACAAAAGTTAGTCTAATTGAAGAGGCAATACCCACAACTAAAGAGCTCAAGAAAAGCATACACATTATCATGGAATTATCGAGTAATACCATTCCAAAAAAATAACGAGAAAAGACAATCGCTAAGAATGTAAGTTCAGTCAAAGTAGTACTTTTTCATGGATGAAGATTATATTGGTATTACTATCATACTAACTCTGGTAATCTTTTTGAAACACAATGGCAGTAGAGGTACTTTTCCAATATTTTCTTGCTCCTAATCCATATGAAAATCAATAAATTCTAATACATATTCCGGTGAGCTCAATGTCCTCAATAAGAATCCAAAATACTCGATCCTTAAAATGCAGAAACAAATAAGTAATTGCTGTACAGTTCCTTATATCTGTTTGACAAACAAAATTTTGGGGGGGGGGGGGGGGAAGCAGAGACTTATCACAAAAAAGAACCAAAATTACCAGCCTCCACTAACACATAAGCATCTTTATAACAAATTTAAGAGCTAGAGTCACACGCAAAATTAATGAAAAACACCTTAAAATAAAAATTAAAAAAAATTGAACGGTTAAATTACATAAGCACAGCACTTAAAAAAAAAGAAGAAAGTAAATTAAAAAGAAAAACTAAATCAAAATTAAAACAAAAGGGGATAAATACCGAGGTCTCCTCCGCGCTTAGCAGAGCTGCAATCGGAGTAACGAGCGGCAACGTCCTCGAACTTAGCCTTGCCGGAGACGATGTCTTGGCGGAGAGCTATGAGCTGAGAAACGGCAGCGTCGCGAGTGGTGTTACTGATGATTTGGCCTTCTGGATCTTTCCAGGAAGCTTTGCGCCGGGATCCTTCGTGCTTTATCAATATGTGGGAAGCCCTAACGCTATCTGGGGAAGATGAGGACGAGGACATTTTCGTCTTCTTCTTGTGCTTTTCCGACCGATCCGTCGATGGATTCGGAGCCGAATTCTTCTTCCTCTTCCGATCTGACTCTATTTTTGCTGCTTTTATTGGTTAAATTTTTATTCTGCGAAGAGCACCGGAATGGAGAGAATGGAGAAAATGGGAATTAACAATTAAGCTCGAGTTTGACCGACCTCGAGTGATGTTTTGCGCTTCACCAGTGGCGGCTCCAACTCGAAGTTCAGGCTCAAATACTCCTACAACTCAAATCAAATAATATTAAACCAAATTGGTCACTCGCGGCCCTTGGGCTACATGTGTGCCTGCGCCGTCTGGTCTACATGGGCTTTTCAGCTAGCCTGTTCCACAGCCCAATTGCTTTTTTTTTTATTCCTTTTTTTTTTTTGGTTTGGAAGAGTTGGAAAACAAAAAATGTTGAAGAGCAACAAGTAAAAACTGATTTTTTGTCGTTAAATTTGTCCTACTAATTACTACAATTAGAATTTCAGCAACAGCACCTTCTATTTTTCTTTTACTTTTCAGCTTTCTAGAATTAAGTATTTCCTTCATTACTGTTGTTTTCTGAATAATCTTCAATACAAGTGAAAATGCATTAATCTGACTATGAGATATTAAAAAAAAAAATAGATAATTGATGGTACCCAAAAGAAAAGGATAAAATTTTATTATTTTTGCACGTCCACGTTATTGATGGCCTGGTGCCAGTAGCCAGTAGGGTACCCGTAACAGTGCGTATCCACGACAGAAAAATTATAATATCCTTGAACGAATTAACTAATTAGACTATAATATCCTTTACAAAGCAGATAAAATATTGTACAAAAAATAAAAATAAAAATCAGTCACTCCAATGTTGAGGAAAAATGTCATGAAATTCAAATTTGTCATAATGCTCAAACTCTCTCAACGAATCGTTAGATCTTCCAAGGAATGAGGGGTATAATTTAACAAAAAAAAATGTCGCGGCCAGCTGAACGAAATTGAATAAATTTCCCTCCGAAAATATATGCCTCCCAGGATCTCTAAGTTCACCACCAAAAAATATTTCTTCCTAAACTTCTCTGAGGATGGGCCAACCTTTTCTTAGGATGTCATTGATCTTTGCATGAATACGTTTTTGCAATCTTGGCGGACAAAGCTCTGCTGCGTAGCCATTTAATTTGGCTGCCAGACTTGATTTTTCCAGCTCTTCTTCAGGCAAGTTTCCCATTAGTTGAAGAAGAAACGGATTCCGTTTCAGCTCAAATTTCTGAAGATCACAAGTCAAAATTTTCATTAATGTTCCTTTCATTCTTGTAAGTGCATAATGTGCCCAGTAAGAATATCGCAGAAGCCAGGAATAAGATATAGGTTTTAACTTCTAAAGAAAACTAAGCAAAGGCCATCCTGCACTCATAAATTCTGCTGGACAACCTATTTCAAAATCTACAAGTTACTACACAGACTCCTTCCTATCCGTTCCGAATAGGAGCAAAACAAAGGAGAACCTGTACTTGTAACACCAAGTTTGCTTTTGTGATTTATACAAGTTGATGAAAGATACTAACCTGATGATCAGGCTCTGCAGGATAGAATGTTCCCAATTGCTGAATTTGAGTGGTTACAATGCCACTCTTTGACCTTGTCTGCTCTCTTTCTTTACTTACAGAAGCCAATCTTGACTCTTCAGTTCCATTTGTGAAAACGATGGATCTGCTTGGAAAGTTTCAACTAAGAAAGCCAGCATTATGACATAGAAAATACAACTTCAATCCAGGTTACCAACAGTACCTGTATTGGTTACCCACATCAGGACCTTGCCCAAACACCTGCCTAGAATCGTGGCTGGTCCAGAAGACCTCCAAAAGTTGTTTAAAAGTAATTACCTTAGGATCATATTCAATCTGCACAGAATCGATTTCAATATATAAAACAAGTGTAGAAATAATTGAATGTCTATTAAAGAGCATGTTTTGGTAGTTGGTAATTGCAACAGTATCTGACTTGGGAGTAAAATTCCATTTTCTCTGTAGCGAGACTAGCATGTTATCTCAAAGTGTTCATAAACTTTCATATTGCTATACTTTTAATTTGGATGTCTTTTATGCTATTGAGGCTATCATAGATTAGATCAGGCAAATGGTTTTCCACCTTTCAGCTAATTCAGGTCACAAGCAAAACTCTTGGCAGGATAAACATTACATTAGCTCCACAGTAGACTATAATAATGATCTGTTTCAAGGGCTTGAAACAGCTAACTATGTCAAGAACCCAAATCAAACAAGTGCCGACTTCATAACAAATTAAACTGCAACAATAGGTTTGTTACAAGCATTTAGTTCACAAAATGAAGTACCACTCTTCCACTCTCACTCAGTGCTGGTGGACAACTGAGAAATCCAGCTGAAAGGTAACAAGTGCAAACAAAGTTGATGGGATGACTGAAACCTATTGTTGCAAGTCCATTAGCAATAACCTCATGCACGGTCATGTTACAGAATCTCCAAGGCCTTCTCTAAGCAAACAGAACGATGACGGTCAAAAACTAAGTTGCATAGACTGGCTAAAAACAATTCAAGATCTTTACACTTGTATCCCCCAAAACATAGGAAATACTTCCCAGTTTTTCTTGATTAAGACTCATTAGTAATAAAAGAAGTTGACTAATTCTCCATGATCTGCCTAGAATAACGACAGTTCATAGGAACAATCAATATTTACCATTTTCCTCTCCTAACTAATTTTGTTAATCATAAAAAAAAAAAAACACATCCCCAGTACTTATCTCCAATCACTCAACATTAGAGCCTTCTCAGGCTCAACAACCGAGTATGAGAATTAGCAATAAACAACTAAAAACAAAATGTTGATAAGTCCTCAAATTTCAAATTAGATCTAATTGTCCAACCTTTTACCAATTAGCAAAACCAAAAGACTTAAACCGGTAATAAAATGCAAATCAATAGGCTGAAGAAAGAAGGAACGTAGGAGGTGACCTGAACAGATTCAGCGTGATCACCTAAGCTCCGATACTCGGGATTGGTTTTGGATCCACCGGAATAGCCGACAGTCGTACGCACTACCCCATCCAAGCAGCCAAACACCGCTTCCGATCTCCAGAAGCTTCCTAGAGCAAAATCCGTTGTTTGCAGCTGTTGTTGATTGGCTGTGTCTGTAATTGAACCCTCCGATAACTGGGCGGAGAATCTGATGCCCACACATAAATCTGCTGCCAATACAATGATTATGGGTAAATAGCATGTAAGGCGCGTGGCCTCCTTCATTGGGCTCGGAGTTGAATCGTCGACGGCTAGAATAATCCGGTCGGGTCGCTGGAATTCTTTATAATGTTCGACGAAGCCGAGTCCGGTTTCTCCAAAATTCGGCTGGCTGTGATCGGGTCAATCCGATTCGAATCCACAAGTCCATTATAAATATACTAGGCATTGTGCCCGCGAGTTTCGCGGGGTGCCCATTATTGATTGTTTCAGGATAATGTATGATTTATTTAATAATTCATGTTTAAAGTGTTTTATATGATAGTAGAGTTGGAATAATAAATAGAGGAACAATATATTGGATTAATATATTTATAAATAGATATACTAATATTGTTGTGATTTGTATTTAATTTTTTAAGAGTAACAGGATGTAAATATTATTTAAATTAATGGAATGTAAATCATTTTTTAATAGTTGAGATAAATTAATAATTCGAAATAATTTCGATATGTTTATTTTTATATTGTTAAATATAAGTGGAAGTAGAATAAAGAAAATTTAGGGAATAGATAATTGCTATGTGCAAGAAGTTATAGTGGACACGTTTAATTATGATTGTTGGATAAAGTCTCTGCTGAAGAGCTGCAGATGATAATTGTTTTCATTGAGTAGAGTGAACAGGATGACACTTCCTTCATGTAAGAAGTGTTTTTGTGCGAATATTGGCCAACCTTCTGTTATTTCTATTCCTTCTAGCTGAAAGATCCATCGAGTTTTAGTATGATAGTAATTGATAACTCCTATGTTGTTTGTTTGTATATGCGAGGGTATATCACCAATGAGTACCTGAGATAGAAAATAGGGAAAAAACGTAGTTGTATTATGAAATGAGAGTAGCAATGTAGTGCATGAATTATATTGATTGGAATGTAATTTGTATGAAACTCACCAAAGATTCAAGATCGTGTGTTAGATAGTGGAAGAGTTTAGTATTGAAAAACTAAAAGAAAAGAAATATAGTGAAGAATATAAATTCATAAATATAATATATACAAATTAATGATTTTTAACAATTTGAAATTATAAATTTAGAATCATATATTTGTATTTATTGATCGAATAATTGTTTTTTGAATCAATAAATATTGGATTGATTTAATTTTAAGTTTATATATATTAGATACATGTCAAGTACATATGATTTTCATTCATTTGTATTAATATGAAATAGTATAATCAATTTATATATATTGACTGCATACACATAGAATTTGTATTCATTTGCATATATTAGATGCACGTAGGATTTTTAGCGATTTGCATATTTTTTCATATTTAATATTTTTGCTAATATATACATTTTGGAGAAAATTAATTAAATTTATATATATTAGATACATGTTAAGTACATATGATTTTCATTGATTTGTATTAATACGAAACAGCATAATTAATTTATATATACTGATTGGATACACATAGAATTTTTATTCATCTGCATATATTAGATGTACGTAGGATTTTTAGGAATTTGCATATTTTTTCATATTTAATAGTTTTTCTAATATATATATTTTGGAGAAAATTAATAAATAAGTGAATAAATATAAAAAGAAGGCTATTTTATGTATTAGATGTGCATAGCATTTTTAGTGATTTGCGTATTTTTTTAATTGTTAATATTTTTGTCAATATACACACTTTCGACAAAATTAATAAATAAGCGTGTTAATAAATAAGCGGATAAATACAAAGAAGGAAGGAAAATTGTAAATATACAAATAGTCTCAAAATTATAATTATTTGATATAAATAACACTTATTATACATTAATACAAGGTACTATTATTAATTTATATATATTAGATATGCGTTAAACACATATAATTTTCATTGATATGCATTAATACAAAACAGCATAATCGATTTATATATATTGATTAGATACATATAGAATTTTTATTCGTTAGTATGTATTAGATATAAATAGGATTTTTAGTGACCTGCGTAATTTTTTGATAGTTAATATTTTTTTCAATACACACACTTTTGACAAAGTTAATAAATAAGTGAGTTAATAAATAAGCGGGTAAATATAAAGAAGGATGGAAAATTATAAACATATAAATAGTGTCAAAATTATAATTATTTCACATAATAACACTTATTATATGTTAATACAAAGTATTATTATTAATTTATATATATTAGATGCATGCTAAACATATATGATTTTCATTGATCTGCATTAATACAAAACACCATAATCGATTTATATATATTGATATATATTGATTAATATGTTTGTGTATATAGCAACCTGCATGTTTTTTTGATATTTAATATGTTTGTTAATATACACATTTTAGAGATGCACATAGGATTTTTAGCGATTTGCATATTTTTTTCATATTTAATATTTTTGCTAATATATACATTTTGGAGAAAATTAATAAAATTTATATACATTAGATACATATTAAGTACATACAATTTTCATTGATTTGTATTAATACGAAATAGTATAATTGATTTATATATACTGATTGGATACACCTAGAATTTTTATTCATTTGCATATATTAGGTGTACGTAGGAATTTTAGGAATTTGCATTTTTTTCATATTTAATATTTTTGCTAATATATATATTTTGGGGAAAATTAATAAATAAGCGAATAAACATAAAATGAAGGCTATTTTATGTATTAGACATGTATACCATTTTTAGTGATTTGCATATTTTTTTAATAGTTAATATTTTTGTCAATATACACACTTTCGACAAAATTAATAAATAAGCGGATAAATATAAAGAAGGAGAGAATATTATAAATATAGAAATAGTGTCGAAATTATAATTATTTCACATAAATAACACTTATTTTATGTTAATACAAAGTAGTATTATTAATTTATATATATTAGACGCATGCTAAACATATATGATTTTCATTGATCTGCATTAATACAAAACACCATAATCGATTTATATATATTGATATATATTGATTAATATGTTTGTGTATATAGCAACGTGCATGTTTTTTGATATTTAATATGTTTGTTAATATAGACATTTTAGAGATGCACGTAGGATTTTTAGCGATTTGCATATTTTTTTCATATTTAATATTTTTGCTAATATATACATTTTGGAGAAAATTAATTAAATTTATATACATTAGATACATATTAAGTACATACGATTTTCATTGGTTTGTATTAATACGAAACAGTATAATTGATTTATATATACTGATTGGATATACCTAGAATTTTTATTCATTTGCATATATTAGATGTACGTAGGATTTTTAGGAATTTACATTTTTTTTCATATTTAATATTTTTGCTAATATATATATTTTGGGGAAAATTAATAAATAAGCGAATAAGCATAAAAAGAAGGCTATTTTATGTATTAGACGTGCATAGCATTTTTAGTGATTTACGTATTTTTTTAATAGTTAATATTTTTGTCAATACACACACTTTCGACAAAATTAATAAATAAGCGGATAAATATAAAGAAGGAGAGAAAATTATAAATATACAAATAGTCTCAAAATTATAATTATTTGATATAAATAACACTTATTATATGTTAATACAAGGTAGTATTATTAATATATATATTAGATATAGGTTAAGCACATATAATTTTCATTGATCTGCATTAATACAAAACAACATAATCGATTTATATATATTAATTAGATACATATAGAATTTTTATTCGTTAGTATGTATTAGATATACATAGGATTTTTAGTAACCTGCATAATTTTTTGATATTTAATATTTTTTTTCAATACACACACTTTTGACAAAGTTAATAAATAAGTAAGTTAATAAATAAGCGGATAAATATAAAGAAGGATGGAAAATTATAAACATAGAAATAGTGTCGAAATTATAATTATTTCACATAAATAACACTTATTATATGTTAATACAAAGTAGTATTATTAATTTATATATATTAGATGCATGCTAAACATATATGATTTTCATTGATCTGCATTAATACAAAACACCATAATCGATTTATATATATGGATATATATTCAATGAGTATTAGATCGATTGATTTGTAAGTAAATGTTCTTGGAAAAGATAATACTTGCATTAATCTTTTGGCAATTAATAAGATTATAAAATTTAAAGATAACACAATTTTGGAGAGCCGGTTTTGTCATTGATATCAAGAATTAATAATGTTTCATTGAATAGCATATATGAATAAATACTTATTTGATGATGAAGTAATTTATTTATCGATTAATCAATATCTTAGTAAAAGCCAACAAATAAATAATGTAATACATAAAAGTTATACTGTTGTGTATATATTAGGTGGATATAGAATTTTTATTGATTTGCATAATTTTTTGAAAATTAATATCTTTCTTAGTATATAAAAGAGCAAAAGAAATTATATTTTGAAAAAGGAAAGATTAATACAAAGTTAAAGAAAGAAATTATATATGTTGAAGGAAGTTAATTAATAAAATTCATAAATTAGTATCTGTAATTTTTGTGAATAGAGCCCGACAAAGATTGGAGCAACGAACGATGCACAGGAAACAAAACGATCAGATAACAGTTGGAGCGGCAAATTTTTGTCAATAGTGCCAGATAACAATTGCAGGAACGAAAGATGAACAGCAAACAAAAGCCTCGGATAACAATTGAACCAACAAAGGATGGGCAGCAAACAAAAGGACAAAATTGAACACAAAATTACAAAGAAACCAAGAGAAGGGCAGAATTGGAAGAAGAAAATAAAAGCAGAAATGAGCAAAAAGGCAGCAGCAGGCAAAACGGCTGTAGGGGAGCTGCGAAAGGACCAAAAAGGACAAAATGAGCCGCGAAACCACAGCAAAACCGGCACAATCAACTATTCATCAGGCTTCGCGGCTTTAAGTAGTTTAGATTATCTCATTTTTCAATTAGTTGTGATTTCTCCGGTTAATGCACGAATTAATAATTCATGGTTTTCCAGTGGTATTTTTTTTTCCTTTCTCTTTTTTTTTTTTTTTTTTTTTTTTTTTTTTGTCAGCTACGCTACATTTGTATAACCTACTCTATTCTAATCTAGGGGGAGGGGAGCCTAAAGAGGCTGTTGGGGAGAATGATATCTTCTTTCTATCAAAAAGGATTTCTTAGGCTCCAGTTACGAATTACGACAAAGCTTGTTTAGACACCCATGGCGCTTTTTTTTTTTATATATATAAATTTTGATTGATGTAAAGTAAATGTAGAACCTTCCTTGTGTTGAATTTCATTTGTCCACAAATTTCAAAAAATATTTTTTGAATAATATTGGGAATTGTTGGGAACAATAATATTTTTTCAAAAAATATTATAATATTTTTTTGATGTAAAAAATATGTTTATAATGCAATCAAAGAAATTTTACAAATAAACCACTGTTCAAACACATTTGAATAAGCTTTTGTTTTTGAACAAAAATTCGTCTAGACTGTTAACATATTATTGTCTTGAATTTGCTAAGCGCCCTCCAGAGCACCTAGACTGAACCACATCACAAACAAGAAACAAATAGAAAAGATCACATACATATATTGGAATCACAGTTGTTCTCAATAATGTTGATACTCACTTTACTTATTCAAACAAAACCCAGAAAATTTAGATGCCTACAATCAAAGTAATCAAGCCACATTTAGTTTTGGCCTACAAAAAAAAGTACAGTAAATGTTAACTGTTGGTATAAAAAAAAACAGGAACTAAATCGAAAAGACCAATTTGGTGTTGCTTCCTCATCAGTTTCCTTGAGTTGGTTATGCGAATCATCATTGGCTTTAAACTATCCAAAAATGGTTGATTTCTAGGAACCATGAAGTTACTAAACTAAGCACACTTGTTCTCGTCCTTGTTAAGTTGTGAGGAGAAGGTATATAAGACCTTTCAAATATTCAACTATTTCAGATCCTCCAAGCTTTGAGCTCCCATACACTCTATCGACAAAAGTAATTGGAACCTGTGAAGACAAAAAATCGATTTCAAATATCTCCATTAACACAATAAAACACAAGGAGGAGATGCAAACCAACGAAAGAGCCAAAACTAAGAAGAAATAGTTCATCAGAGATCTTAAAACCAAATCACTAAATCTCATGTGTAGTTAGAAGCTATAGATATTTGCCAAGAAGAAGATGATAATCAACCCATTAAAACTAACAGACCAAATGATAAGCAACAAGAGATCAAGTACCTCAGCAATGTTGTAACCTTTTCGTGTAGCACGAACAATCATCTCCATCTGAAAAACATATCCTTTACTCACGCATGAGCCTATAACATCTTCAAGCACGGATTTCCTATAAAGCCTTTAGGCAAAATAACAGTTGTTAGCTAAGGAAGTGGAAGCTTAGGCAGAAGCAACTACAGCATTTGGTATATTGGTTTACCGGAAAGATCCAGTTAGGTCTGATACACCAGGCCAAAGGAGTGTCTGCGCAAGGACATTTGCTCCCCTGCTTGTCAATTTGCGCATAAGATTCCAACCATGCACGCCACCTCCTTTGACATATCGTGTTCCAGTAACTATATCTGCACCCGTCTCCATCTGCTTCCTAAACATCAAAACATATTCAGCTACTATACTTCTAAAACTTGGTAAAATTAAATAAAATTCTAATACTTGAGTTGAAAGGTTCTTACTTGATGAAGTTTGGAAGATATTTTGGCTGTAAAGCAAGAAAAAGAGATGCATTAGATAACAAGTGAAGCAACATATAAGCTAAATGAACACCAATAATAGTTCCACTGATATATAGGCTAAATGAACATCAATAATAGTTCGAGCGGAAGCGAAAAAACAAATAAAACACATGCCTGCAGAAAACCTCAAACACTCACACATTTAATCCAAAAGCGATGCAATACAAAAACTAAAAATTGACCCATGTAGTCTCACTGTGCTCAAAGGCCCTAATTCAACAAAATAACTTTCTGTTAAAACTCAGTTTTCCAGTTTGTTAAACACTGCCGCATATTATCTTCTCAACTTACCAAACTTACACCCAAGGTAAAAGACCAGTATCAAAGCAGCTAAAACTATTATGATTACTAAATGCACTGTAAAAGAGACAGCTCACCAAAAGTCTATTAGAAATGGAAATACACTTCAGATCTCCCAATCATTTCGTAATCTTCCACCAACCTCAAGCTCAACCCCAGAATAAGCTGCTTTCCCCCCCTTGTTCACACCAAATCCTAAGAAAGCGAGGAAAAAATGTGTTTCTTTTTTTTCCCCTCCCTTCCTCTTTTTCTTTTTGGAGGCACAAAAATTGGGGTGAGGACTATCTTTTTTTTTTTTTTTTTGGTGGCGGCCTTTTTGGTTTTTTTTTTTTTTGTGGGTTTGTGGTTGGTGTTGGGGGGGGGGGGTTTGATAGAGCGTCCTCTTCATCATTCTAGTGAGTAGGAGTGCACTTACATGGTGTGATAAATCAGCATCCATAATGACCACAAAATTCCCTGAGGCATGCTTCAGGCCATGGATGTAAGCCGTACCTGAAACTTAACTAAATTAATGATCCCTTTTGCTAGTTCAAAAACTTAAACCAAGGCCAGCCAAAGACATACCTAAACCAAGCTTCTTAGGTCTAGCCCTCAACAGCTGGATTAGTAGATAGCCTTACATAAGTAGACCTTTCAAAGAGATAAGCATAGGCAAAGCATCAACAACATTGCGAATTAATACTAAAGAGGACTTACAATGCGATCCTCTCCATAGACAGATTGCAGTTGTTTAACAATATCCTGAGTCCCATCTGGACTTCCATCATCCACAACAATAATCTCAAAATTGACATTCCTAGCCAGGTAAGGACCAATTGTCAGATACAAGTATAGATCATGAAGAGAATGTTGTTTGTCATTGTTTTAGTGTTAGTGTTTTTCACATCTTTAAGTAATATCTATCATCTAATGTCAAACCAAAACCTATGAAGCACAATCTCAAATAGTTAATTTCGTACAACAATTTGGTCCATGTTATTCACATATTCAGTTGCAAGTCCAAAGCTTCACCTTCTTACACCTAATGGTTCCCACACCCACTCATAACTATAGAGCTGAATATGCTCACGGCTAATCATCTAGAAGTTTGAGTGGACAAACAAGCAAACTTTTTCACAGCAAATCAGTTTTAATCAGCTTATCCTGGGCATATGTATAAGAAAAACTACACTTTGTTACCAATTACCAGTCATGATTGAGAGAAAAAAGTATCCATACAAAATATGTGCTACTGTGTGCATTGCTTATCAATTTTCAAACAATTCTGAAGCTAAGATTTTGATACTTCGCATGATATCTAAATCAAATACCCAGAAACACTTCTTTCCAAATTGTAAGTCAATCACACACACAAAAGCGCGAATAATAATAATAATATAATGCTATAATAATAGAAAGACTAATAATAATAATAAAAGCGAAGAAGTGTTCCTGTGTAACATGGAGATAATTATTTCAGCAGTTCATAGATGATTCTGATGACCAAGTAATAAGCTGTAAGATCAACAAAAACACTTCGTTCAAATAAACATAAATAAACCTTTTGATGCATGCAACAAAAAGATTTAGAACGTGAAATGAAAAATTCACAGAAGATAAGTGTAAAAGCCAAAAGTGCAATGAAAGAAGCCACTAGACAAACAAAGCAGAGGCAATGGAACATGCATCATCTGTTTTATACATATATTCACAGAAAAGGAAAAGGAGAACATGCATCATCATGGATAACTTGGTAACAAGAGAGAGAGAGAGAGACAGAGAGAGAGAGGGTACGGGAGATGCTTGAAGATGAGATAAACAAGGAGAGCAATGTTGAGGCGCTCATTGTAGGTGGGGATGATTATACTATACTTATTGCTATTCTCCTTTTGCTCATTGCCCATATTCTTTCTGCATCAAAATCCCTCCAACCCCTAGAAAGCGCAAATTTTTATTGAACTGGGTTAGAGAGAGAGACGGAAGGCAAAAACAAAAACACTTACAGCTAATGCAAGTTGTAGGTAACAACTGTTAGTATTTCAATTCAAACTAAAGTTCCATCCTATTAGTTTTGGTTGTTTGTGATAATTCAACCCTCTAATACGTTAAAGAGCTATACCCAACAATCCACTTGTCTCAGACTGAGCTGGAAAAGATGGAGCTCATGTGTTCTTCTCAGCAGCTTACTCCGCTTAGGTACTTGATCCCATCAACCAAATTGGATAGCAAAACAATTTTGGTACAGCTTTAAAATGCATATTTTTCTACCGCATAAGATTTTCATTTAGCTCATTCTTCTACTTGTCAAATTATGCCTCTTCAATTCCCTTTTGTGTCAGCCGAATTTCCAAAAGCAGTATAACTATCCTAATTCCTTATCAGTGAGCAATAGCTCTAACAAATTCTTAAAATTTGACGGAATAACACGACCGATCTGATTAAAAAAAATCTTCTTTTAGTACAATATGAAGGAAGCCCATCTTTTCAAGTTCAATTTCAATTAGTTCAAGTAAATTACATATTTCATGCTGAGTAAGAGCAGTAAAATATCACTGATGTCCAAGAATATATCCAAAACTTTTCGATACGGGTTGGTAGCTGCTGTAACTACGTGAGACTGTTCGAAGGAATAGCTCTAACATAAGGTACCCAAAATGTATAAAACAGTCAATAACGATTACACAAAGATTCCCATACAAATTCAGCTCTCCATCTAAACTAACTGAAGAAGCGTAATGAAAAGCTAGGAAATTCAATCAGTTTAACAACTTGAACTGAAAATCAGAAACGATCTAATCTTAAAGACGGCAACTTTATATGGTTTGGAAGCTTGAATTATGCGCAAATGGCCGAGACTTTGAGAAGACAATTATTGGGTTTAGGGCTTCGAATTGGGAGTTTGATAATATTAACGAGAGAAGTTCTCTCTTCTTTCGTCTCTTTCAAAAAACCGAGAAAGCAACTATTGATGAACGAGTGATAGCCTCGTGGGAATATAAAAGTCAATCCTTTGTTACCCGTGTTAATTAATGAACTGGGCGGGTTATTTGGGCCTGGTTTTTATCCATTTGGATATGAGTTTGACCCTTGAGGCTAACCTAGTGGTCATTGACAATCTGCGTTAGAAGCTTGCTATGCTTGTATGTAAGTAGTATAGTCCAATGCGGATTCTCCATCTCCTCCCATCATCCCTTGTAAAGTTTTAGATTAACGTTTAATGTACATATATTTTTATATGATCTAACTTAAATTTACACCACATTATCTGTATTCACATTTGAAATCTTTTATATGTATCATAGATGTAGACCTCCTTGTATATGAAACGGTAATCCAAAAACTGTTTACTTCATTTATGTGCTAGTATTTCATAACATATTCATTTCTTGAAGGTAATTGCTCTAGTGTTTTTCGAATAATCAACAATGACAACAATAAAGAAGCAGACTACTCACAAAGAGTGACAGAGATCAAAACATCGATGATGATCAATTCATCCAAATAATTTCAAAGAAGTTCAAAACTAAAATTACACTATGCTGTTAAGCTTTAGCTACACTGGCAACACCAGGATCGCCACAGCACTAAAGTGAGAAAAATTTGAACCCCAGTTACTGAAATATGGTCCACAGATCAATCTTCACCAAATCTTCTTAGAACATAAAAAGCTAATCAATTTCTATAGCTCAATGGTTAAATTAACACAACCCTGACAGAAAAATCCCAACTTTAGCAGAGAAATACAACGGCATTACAAGAAATGAATCCTCAATAATCTAAGACTTACAAAATGGTCAATCCTCTCTTAATTAACCCCTAATGCCTCAGGTGGCCCAAATCTTTTGTGGCATTACGCGAATCACAACTATTACAGGAAACAAGAAAAGGAAATTAAAAAAATAAAACCCAATTTACCAAAAGATTAAAAGGGCCAGTATCACTGGCATACGACAATTATAAATTAATTAAAAAAAACTCAGAGAGAGATCAAATAAAAAGCCAGAGGAGTATAGCACCTTCGATTTAGAGGGAAATGGGAGAGGTCGGAAAATGTTTAGAGAGAGGAGAGATGAGGAGGGTGGTGGTGGACGATGATGACGTTGGTCCAACACGCGTTGTCTGAAGAAAGGTTTTAAGGTGACAAGGAATTAAGGGAGAGGCCCAACGAACGCAGGGTTTGTTGGCGGTATTACTTCTCCACTTTACTCTTTAGTCTTTTCTGTGTTTCGGAAAATTTTTACGCTACTATAATTGCTTTGATTAAAATAATGGTACAAGGCTATTTCTTTTTGACCCCTAGAAGTTTGCTAATTTCTAAAAACAGTATACTATTTCACTGTAATAATTTATTAAGCACGTACAAATTATTGTGCTTGTGATACTTAACACGTTGAACTCCAATTCATAAGTTTTCCTCTCTCCACATCTAATTGATAGACCGTATTGTAAACTAACTCTCTTGATTTTGGTGAAATTTTGCATGATCGAGTGATTACATCAACTAATACTACTGAATCTAGCATCTTATTTCTATTAATCAAGTGTAGGTTGTAGCATTCCTGTACAACATTTGAGTGATACAAAATGGGTCAAATGAACTTGATATTGGAGAAATTTTTGGTTTTTCATCCATGACGATGGGCTAATTAAAATTGTAATAGCCTCGTGGGAATATAAAAGTCAATCCTTTGTTACCCGTGTTAATTAATGAACTGGGCGGGTTATTTGGGCCTGGTTTTTATCCATTTGGATATGAGTTTGACCCTTGAGGCTAACCTAGTGGTCATTGACAATCTGCGTTAGAAGCTTGCTATGCTTGTATGTAAGTAGTATAGTCCAATGCGGATTCTTCATCTCCTCCCATCATCCCTTGTAAAGTTTTAGATTAACGTTTAATGTACATATATTTTTATATGATCTAACTTAAATTTACACCACATTATCTGTATTCACATTTGAAATCTTTTATATGTATCATAAATGTAGACCTCCTTGTATATGAAACGGTAATCCAAAATTTGTTTACTTCATTTATGTGCTAGTATTACATAACATATTCATTTCTTGAAGGTAATTGCTCAAGTGTTTTTCGAATAATCAACGATGACAACAATAAAGAAGCAGACTACTCACAAAGAGTGATAGAGATCAATACATCGATGATGATCAATTCATCCAAATAATTTCAAAGAAGTTCAAAACTAGCAGTAAAACAATACAAATGCAACAAAATTTAAAGTAAAAAACTCTAACACCTTCAGAATACTATGAATGTGGAGTATGTCGAAACCATTTAAAAGTTTGTAAAATTTTCAATCAGTTAAATTTGAGAAGTGTATATCCTCTTTATCATGTACTCTTTGGAATTTTTTAATAAATAGGTCAGAGTTTATGTCCAACCTTACACCGTTTCTAGGTAATTTTTTATTAAAAAAAAGAAAACTATTTACTTTCACAAATTCTCATAAACTAAAAGTAGTTTTAATATCTTGTTATCTTTTCTTCATGCGGGCCTATTTGCCATAACACGTGGACTTGCAAAATTTACTTTGTCCTGCTTTTTATTTTTTTAAAACCCTTGTTAAATTTTGCATAACCTCTTATTTTCAAGCCAAAACCATTGCCATTACCCTTTAGTTTTTTTTTCTCCAACTCGAAAAGCCTTTTCCTTT
The DNA here is from genome assembly GCF_003713205.1 of Coffea eugenioides. NCBI lineage: Eukaryota > Viridiplantae > Streptophyta > Magnoliopsida > Gentianales > Rubiaceae > Coffea > Coffea eugenioides. The sequence goes on from NC_040041.1 coordinate 3,200,552, forward strand.
TTGTGTTATTCCTACTAAAGTAAAAATATAGAGAAGCTAATACCTAGTTAGTAGTAACTACTAACTAGTAACTAGTAATGGTCTCTAACCAAGTAAAAGTCCAAGGCCCAAGGCCCCAGGCAATAAAAAGTTAGGAAAAGATTAGGAAGCATGGGCGGGTCAAATAGCAGATCTCACTTGTACGCGGCCACAGTATTAACTTTCCCTATCCTCGCCGCTAGGTGAAGACACAGTTCTCCTAGCTGAACCACAACGCAGCATCTTCCGGCGGCAGCCAACGGCGAGGATATACTTCTCTACCTCTTTATTCGGTAACGTTACTTTATTTTATCTCTCTCTTCTCGCCTTTTATTTATTTACTTACTTTTAATCTCACAAATTTCAATCTCTTGTATGCATCTTTGTTTTTTTTTTTTTTGCTATAATTCTTAGAATTGATTGTACACTTCTATTTTTACGTTTGTCTACGATTTTTTAAACTTTTTTTTTCGAAGCTTTGTGCTGGATTTATTGGTATATAGTTTCTGCTAATTAATTTTTGGTAGTTTTCTTGCTGGACTTTGGGTTTAGGGTTTTGCGTAGGGAGCATAGCAGGAAATAGCAATAGCAATGAGTCGTAGCTTAGGTATACCGGTGAAGCTTCTACACGAAGCCACAGGACACATCGTGACCGTAGAGCTGAAGAGCGGAGAGCTCTATAGAGGCAGCATGGTTGAATGCGAAGACAATTGGAATTGCCAGCTCAAGAACATCACTTTCACGGCTAAGGTACTCTCGTTCCAATGTTATTCTGCCCTTCATTAAGAATTGTGAAAGTGCTTTTCTGTTTCCGGTGTCTTTATGCTGCTTTTGAGCTTCGTAATGCCTTTTTCTTTCACTTTGATTCCAATGCATGATGGGCGGAAGCCTACGATGATTTTCTGTGGCAGGAAAATTGAAACTATGGGATGTTAGTAAATTGGAATTGAAATCTATTCATTCTTTAAGGAGGTAACATGGGTTGGGTGGTGAATGCTATTCAGAACACGAGGACAATCAGTTGTATTTGTGCTCATAAATGATTTATACAGGTTTTCGTAGTAAGAATTTCATGTTTGTGGCAAAAGTATTTTAAAACTATTATTGGCAATATGTTCTCATATAACAGAATTCTATCCAACTAAATTCCAGGTCGTGTATTTTCTTTTTTTAAATTCTTTGATCTTACATGCAAAACCGTTCTTTAATATGTGTTTTTTTTTGTTGTGGGTTAGGTCTTTAATATGTGTTTTTATTGTAGATTTAAGCATCTTATTTTATGATGTGTCCTTTAGGTGTCAGATGCACGTCTCAGATTTTACAACAAATTAAGTGTCTTCTGCACACATGCTTTAGAGTTCACAGAGTGTCGGACTACTTGGGGTTGGGGTTGTAAGGAACTTTTTGACCTGTGGATGCTCATTTATCATACTTATTTTAACTGACAGCTGGTTTTAAGAGTATTCCTCCCTTGATAATTTCATTGAAATTGGACCTGTCATTTTTGACATTCATAAGCAATTATTTCCAGTGCCATATAATTTCTTCTACATCAATGGCTACAGAATGTAAGATCTCTTTTTGAATTGTTGATAGCTTCTGAACAGTCTCTTATCCTTTCATGGATCTTTGAAGCACTGATATAATTTACATCTTCAGCCGCCTCAATCCTGATATCTTCTTTTTTGAACCTCTGAACTGAAGCAAATTAGCTTCAAGACTTCAGTTGTTTTTGATTACCTATTCCAGATATGGAGTTGGGTAAAATTTCATGCGATTCAGTAAACAGAATATAAATTCCATCGTTGCTAGATCATCTATATAATTCGGCGAAGAATGAACTAATAGTGGGATTTTTTGATAAAATGTTTTCTGATTCTCTCAACTGCTTTCTGAGTTCTGATTGCGGGTAAAACAAATTTTTATCAGGTTTATGGTGATTCCAGATATGCTTAAGAATGCTTTAATGTTCAAACGTTTAGAAGCTAGAATCAAGGTGCTTTCCCAGTTTGCCCATGTGTATTAGAGTGTATTTGTGACCATCACAGCTCTGCTTACACTTTTTATATTATCTTTTGAAGGACAAGGGTTCAGCACTTGGCGTTGGATGGGGACGTGCTGTTGCCATGAGAGCCAGGGTAAGATCTATTTCGTGACTTTTGCATCTTATACTCCAAGATCATTTATTTAAATCCAAAAGTTAGGAATGACACTCCATATCTTTATTGTAAGTTCTGAAATGCATTATGATCTATTGTCAAGAAAAGGCAATGCTGGATGGCCTCTCTAGAACTGGGATTTAATAAATACTGTAAAACAAAGAAAATTTAGTTGTACGGAGTATGTAAAATGATTAGCTTGGAGAAATATATGGGGTTACAAATTAAGTTTTGTGGGGTGAAGTTTGCCTGACTGTGCCATCCGTGTATGTAGGCTCAGGCTGCTGGTCGT